>NW_007095677.1:31631-34308 GCF_000164805.1 Carlito syrichta
ACTGCACTCCAACCTGGGCGGCAGAGTGAGACTCCAACTCAAAAAAAAAAAAAATTAGCCAGGCATAGTGGCACATGCCTGTGGTTCTGGCTACTTGGAAGGGTGAGGCAGAGGGATCACCTAAGCCCAGCGGGTCGAGGTTGCAGTTACTGTGAGTGTGCTGCTGCACCCCAGCCTGGGTGACAGAATGAGAATCTGACTCAAAAAGAGAAAACACTGTATCCTCCTTACCTACTGTCCACTTTGTGAAAGGATAGGGAGGCTCTTATTACCTGGCTGGAGAAATGGGAGTGCATTCTCTGATGGAGGTGTTAGTGATTCCTCTAATAGTAAACACCCACAACATATGTAAATGTGAAATTGCAAGTCATTTTGACTTTTCCTCACTGTTGCTTCCTCTTCAGTATGGGATTTTAAACAGGAATTCATGTTTATGAATGGTTCCTGCTCTAGAGGAACTCACTGGTAAGGGAAAGACAGATAAAAACCCGCTCTAACACCGTGAGGTAAGTATTAGGATAGGATCATATAAACCTACAGGAACATAAGGGAGAAAATGATTTTCCCAAGGGAATAATAGCTTTTTTAACCCTTTGCACTTGGATATCCCTTCTGAGGGGACATAGTAAATCTAGCAAGCCACTCAGATGGCTCCGCTCAGGGGACATAAAAAATATTGTTGGTAATTTATCCAGGACAAACTTATGCAAGTGCAAATTTTTCAAAGATGTATGTTTCCTTGAAGTTTTCCTGTGAAAAACAATGAAAAACCTAGGTCCTGTTTGAAATTTGTCAAGCTTTTAATCAGTTGGGAAGTAGTTTTCAGGAATCATGAGTGCATCCTTCGACATTGTCTTTGAACAACAGACGGACAATAAATTATATATTATTAACGTGGGAGGAAGAAAATGAGATTGCACTGTCTGCTCAAATAGGAAACACCAGGTGGCTGGGTGTGGTGGCTCACACCTTTAGTCCCAGCACTTTGGGAGGCCGAGGTGAGAGGACTGCCTGAGCCCATGGGTTCGAGACCAGCCTGGGAGGTGTCTCTGAGTGCAAAGGGTTAACAGTGTTACTCTGAAGATGTAGGAAAACGTTGTTGTTTATTATGAAAAGCAGCCATGAGTTTCTTTTTCAAACCTAAGAAGATTGCTTCCAGGTTGAGCAACACAGTGAGACCTTGTCTCTACAAAAAATTACTGGGGTGTGGTAGTGCTCGCCTGTTAGTCCCAGCTACTTGGGAGGCTGAGGTGGAAAGAGTGCCTGAGCCCAGGAGCTTGAGGCTGTAGTGAGCTGTGGATGTGCTGCTGCACTCCAGCCTGAGTGACAGAGTGAGACTCCGACTCAAAAAAAGTAAAAAATAAAGATTGCTTATGATAGTTGAGATTGGTGGCTTATGCCTGTAATCCCAGCACTTTGGGAAGCCAAAGGAGGACTGCTTGTGCCCGGGAGTTGGAGACCAGCCTGGGCAACATAACGAGACCTCATCTCTACTAAAAAAATTTAAAAAATAGCCAGGTGTGGTGGCAAATGCCTGTAGTCCAGCTACTTGGGAGGCTGAGGTAGGAGGATCACTTGAGCCCAAAAGTTTAAGGCTTCAGTGAACTGTGATTGTGATACTACACTTGAGCCTGGGTGTCAGAGTGAGGCCCTGACTCCAGAGAAAGAAAGATTGTTTATAATATATTTGCACAGATATGTTATTAATATATAATTTCCAGACAATTGGCCCTGCGTAACATTTAACCATTCTTTGTTTTTATTTTTTTGAGTTTGAATCTTGCTCTGTCACCCAGGCTGGAGTGCAGTGGCATGCTCATGGTCCCCAGCGTCCAATTGCTGGGCTCAGGCAATCCTTACACCTCAGCCTTCCAAGTAGCTGGAACCCCAGGCACGTGCCACCACGCCCGGCTAATTTTGGGATTTATTGTAAAGATGCGGTCTCACCAAGTTACCCAGGCTGGTCTTGAACCCACGGGCTCAGATGGTCCACTCGCCGCGGCCCCCCAAAGTGCTGGGATGACAGGCCGAGCCACCGAGCCCAGCCCAGGTCAGGTTCTTTGGTGTCAGAAACTATGTAGCGCAAATGAGCTTAATTTTATTATCTCCTGAACTCTACTGTGCCTTGTGGTACATGAGTGTGGATGAAGATACAGCTGTGGAGTAGGCAGGCCCCGAATTTGTCCAGGGGCAGAGAAGCATTCAAGCACAAAATGAACGGTTCAGAGTAGATTTCTGAGGGCCCGTTTTCTGTTGACATTTGTGCCTTTTGCCAATAGAGTTTGAAACAGCAGAGACACTCCTGAACTCCGAGGTTCATATGCTTCTGGAGCATCGAAAGCAGCAAAACGAGAGTGCGGAGGATGAACAGGAGCTCTCGGAGGTCTTCATGAAAACGCTAAGCTACACGGCTCGTTTCAGTCGCTTCAAAAACAGAGAGACCATCGCCAGTGTCCGTAGGTGAGTGCGAAAGGAAACTTGATTCATCCAAACTATTGGACAACTATATGGAGAGCGCCATCTCCCACTCTTCCCTAGACTTCATCTGTGAGTTTAATGATGTCTTTGTTAACAATTTAGAATTGCTTAAAAGGTCAAAATTTATTTATTTTATTTCATTTTATTTTTTTTGAGTTGGAGTCTCACTCTGTCGCCTAGACTGGAGTGCAGTGGCCGC
>NW_007095677.1:34631-36939 GCF_000164805.1 Carlito syrichta
TCATCTCTACAATAAATCAAAAAATTAGCCGGGCGTGGTAGCGTGTGCCTGTGGTTCCAGTTACTTGGAAGGCTGAGGAGGAAGGATTGCCTGAGCCCAGCAGGTCGATGCTGTGGTGGCAGTGAGTGTGCCACTGTACTCTGGGTGACAGAGTGAGACTCCAAATGAAAAAAAAAAGAAAGAAAGCACATGGCATTGTTTTATGGAGTCTTTTTTTTAAAAAAATTTTTAAATCAGGCTTATTTATTTTTCACCTAAAATGTCTTAGAGGTTTTTTGGGTTTTTTTTGAGTCAGAGTCTCACTCTATTGCCCAGGCTATAGTTCAGTGGCATGCTCACAGCCACTGCAGCCTCCACCTGCTGGGCTCAGGTGATTCTTCCACCTCAGCCTTCCAAGTAGCTGGAACTACAGATGCATGCCACCACATCAAACCTCTGGGCTCAGGCAATCCTCTCACCTCTCCCTCCCAAAGTGCTGGGATTACAGGTGTGAGCCACTGCTCCCAGCAGAGATTTTTATATGTTAATAAATATAGGTAAAGAGGATTCCTTTTGAATCTTTGCTGTACCTTTCCAAAAGTGACCAACTTGCTGGGCATAGTAGCTCATGCCTGTGATCTCACCACTTTGGGAGGTTGCAGCACGAGGCTTGCTTAAGCCTAGGAGTTCAAGACCAATATAGACAACATAGGAAGACCTTGTCTCTACAAAAAGCAAACATTCAAACCAAGCCAGGTGTAGCGGCACATGCCTGTAGTCCTGGCTACTCAGGAGGCTTAGGCGGAAGGATCGCCTGAGCCCAGGGAGTCCAGGGTGCAGTGAGATGTGATTGTGCCGTTGCACTCCAGCCTGGGCAATAGAGTGAGACTCCAACTCAAACAAATAAAGAAATAATACAGAAGTGGTTGACTTGTAGCAGATTTTCCTAAAGAATTCTCAAGTTAGGTTGGATATACTCAGGGAGGCACAGTCATGTGTGAGGGCAAATAGGCTACAGAAAAATAGCACATCTTCCTGAAGTATCAGTTTCACTTGGGGTGATTTAAAACATGTTTACATTAAAGCAAGCAGATTCTAGCATATTGTGGACTAAAGAAAAATTGTATATGAATTTTTAAATTAAATCCTGAGGCTTATATGCAGAAGTTGCAGAAAGTCGTTTGGACTTCTTCCAGGTCTCCTGGGGATTCTTGTTTGCTCTGTTTTGGTGAAAATGCTTGAGGAGTGCTGTCCTTGGTAAAAATGACTAAAAGAGGTACACAGATATTCTTCAGAGAGTGATTCATGATAGCTATAGATAAGAAATAGCCTAAACATTCAGCAGTAATATAGTAAGTTGTGGTGAATACATTTGAAGGGCCACTATGTTATCATTAACAATAATAGTGGTAGAAAATGAAATTGAAAGATGTTCATATTTGTTAAATGTACAGAAAATGAAAGTGAGAAAACTGATATAAAGTATAGACTGTCTTTTTAAAATGTGGGTGTGTTTGTGGAGAAGAGTAGAACTGTCTAGAGCATCCATGCAGAGCTACATACTGTTAGACCTCCGAGATACCTTGGCTAAGTGAGCTCTTAGTATTAAAAAAGTGTCAGTCTCCCAAAATTAAGGTATACATTTAGTGCCATTCTGAAACCTCAAGGGATTGGAGGAGAGGGCCAAAGGAAATGATCTTAAATTTGTAAGAAATTTTTTTCAGTAAGTTTTTTTTTTTGAGTTGAAGTTTCACTCTGTCTCCGAGGCTGGAGTTTAGTGGCATGCTCATGGCCACCCCACTGTCCACCTGCTGGGCTCTGGCGATCCTTCCGCCTCAGCCTTCCAGGTAGCCAGAACTACAGGTGCGTGCTACCGTGCCTGGCTGATTTTTTATTTTATTGTAGAGATGAGGTCTCGCCCAGTTGCCCGGACTGGTCTCGAACCCGCAGGCTCAGGCAATCCACTCACCTTGGCCTCCCAAAGTGGTGGGATGACAGGGATGACAGGTGTGAGCCACCATGCCCGGCTGCTTGTTTTGTTTCTTTTTTTTTTTTGAGTTGGAGTGTCACTTTGTCGCCCAGACTGGAGTGCAGTGGCTGCTCCCGGCCACCACAGCCTCGACCTGCTGGGCTCCGGTGATCCTTCCGCCTCAGCCTTTCTAGCTGGAACTACAGGCGTGCGCTACCACACCCGGCTGATTTTTGATTTATTGTAGAGATGAGGTTTCGCTGCCCTGGCGGGTCTCGAACCCGTGGGCTCAGGTAATCCACTCACCTCAGCCTCCCAAAGGCGCGGGATTACAGGCTGAGCCACCAAGCCTGGCTTGTT
>NW_007095677.1:37164-53089 GCF_000164805.1 Carlito syrichta
GTTCTGGCTACTTGGAAGGCTGAGGCGGAAGGATCGCTGGAGCCCAGCAGGTCGAGGCTGCGGTGGCTGGGAGTGGCCACTGCATTCCAGTCTGGGCGACAGAGTAAGACTCCAACTCAAAAAAAAAAAAGGAAGTAGATGTTTAAGATTCCAAGTTAGTATTTGTAGTGACAGTGTTCTTTTATGCAGTTTGGACATTTCTAGGACATTTAAAATACACGATGCCCTTTACACATGAATTTACACAAAGGGTACGCTGTGTTTTTTTATTTTTAGATAAACTTAAAATATAATGACCTCCACTTTAAAATCCCTAATAGACTGGGGACATCTAGCATCATGTGTGTGACATAAATTAACAACAAAGGGCTGGACTTGGCGGTATGCGCCTGTAATTCCAGACACTTGGAAGGCTGAGTTGGGAGGATTGCTTGGGACCAGGAGTTCAAGGTCAGCCTGGGCAACATAGTGAGACCCTGTCTCTTCAAAATATAAGAGGATTTTTAAAACATCGGGTGGGCATGGTGGCACGTGCCTGAAGGCCTAGCTCAGGAGTCGAAGGCTGCAGTGAGCTACGATTACCCCACTGCACTCCAGCCTGAGGGATAGAAGACCGTCGCTCAAAAACAACAGCAAAGGAAGCAAAGAAGAGTAGAAGGAAGAGCAGAGAGTAATAAAATAAATGCCTAGATGAAAGGTCATATACTCCTTTAAGAATGTAGTAGTTTGTCACAGGTTGTGATGGCATCTGCTTCTTCGCCCTAGTGTGCTGTCTTCATTTTCATGATTTCTGTCTGCTTTTTGCTACAGCTTCCTGTTCTTTAGGGGTGAGAGCAGAAAGTGATTAGAATGTAGGATTCTGCAGCCAGTATAACCCTAACGATTGCAAATGCTCTGCTTTTTCTCTTCCTTACTAGCAATTTTTTTTTTGATGGATACATAATATTTGTATATATATAAGGGATACGCATGGTATTTTGTTATGTGAATAGATAATGATCCAAGTCAGAATATTTGGGGTATCCATAACCTCAAGTATTTATCATTTCTGTGTGTTGGGAACTTTTCAAGGCCTCTCTATTTTGAAATGCTAGGTACATTTGATCCCCTTTTTCTTATTGATTATTCTTTGATTTTTGGTTTGTTTGTTTAATTTTCCTCCCTGATCAGCCTGCTGCTCCAGAAAAAACTTCATAAGTTTGAGTTGGCCTGTTTGGCCAACCTTTGCCCAGAGACTGCTGAGGAGTCCAAAGCTCTGATCCCAAGGTTAGTACCAGTTGTGATAAATTCTATGTGGAGTGGATAAATTTCTAAAGATAGAATTGCTGTATTCAAACCGTGTATGAGGTTAGTCAGGGTGGCTCATGCCTGTAATCCCAGCAATTTGGGTGGCCAGAGGCAGGAGGATTGCTTGAGCTCAGGACTTTGAGACCAGCCTAAGCAACACAGCGAGACCTCGTTTCTACAAAAAAAAAAAAAAAATTAGTCAGGCATGGTAGTGTGTACCTATAGTCAGAGTTATTGGGGTGGCTGAGGTAAAAGGATCACCTGAACCATGATTGTGTCACTGGGCTCCAGCCTGGGTGATGGGGTGTGGTCCCAAGTCACAAAAATAAGCCACTAAAAGGTGTATGTATTTAAAATTTGGATAGATAATTGCCAACATTGAATGAGGATGTCTTTTCAACAGCGTATGAGAATGGTGGTTTTGTACCATACTGAGTACTACCAAGAATATTAGAACAGCTAGACCTCTCATAGGGTGATGGTAGGTAGGATTGCTAATTAGTACAGTAATTTTGGAGAACAATTTAGCTATGTCTAGTAAAAATGAATGTACCCCCTGATCCTGGGTACATGTCTTACAAGCACCTCACATGTTTACAAGGAGACATGTATTTGTGTTCGTTGCTACGTTGTTTTTTTTTTTTTTTGAGTTGGAGTCTTACTCTGTCGCCCAGACTGGAGTGCAGTGGCGCAGCCTCGACTTGCTGGGCTCCAGCGATCCTTCTGCCTCAGCCTTCCAAGTAGCTGGAACTACAGGCGCGCACTACCACGCCCGGCTAATTTTTTGATTTTTATTGTAGAGATGAGGTCTCGCCAAGTTGCCCAGGCGGGTCTCGAACCTGCGGGCTTAGGCAGTCCACTCACCTCGGCCTCCCAAAGTGCTGGGATTACAGGCTGAGCCACTGAGCCTGGCCAGCTACATTGTTAATGATAGCAGAAATTTGACAATTCGCAGGCGAACAGGAGAATGGATGAATGAATTATTTTATGGTCATACCGTGTTTATTGGACAGTAGTGAAAAATTAATGAATTAGAACAACATGGAAACATCAATACATGCCAAAATAAGTGTTAAGAAAGGAGTTGCAGCCGGGCTCAGTGGCTCAGCCTGTAATCCTGCGACTTGGGAGGCTGAGGTAAGTGGATTGCCTGAGCCCGCGGGTTCGAGACCCGCTTGGGCAACTTGGCGAGACCTCATCTCTACAATAAATCAAAAACTAGCCAGGCGTGGTAGCACCCGCCTGTAATTCCAGCTACTTGGAAGGCTGAGGCGGAAGGATCACCAGAGCCCATCAGGTCCAGGCTGTGGTGGCTGGGAGCGTGCCACAGCACTCCAGTCTGGGCAACAGTATGAGACTCCAACTCCAAAAAAAAAAAAAAAGGAGTTGCAGAAGGATATATACAGTATGATGTCCTTTCTTATAAAGTTTAAAAACCGTTCTGCGTATTGCTTTTGGATACTCATTTGTATAGTATAACAATATATAGAAATATTAAATGCCAAATTTGGGGTAGTGGCTACTTCTGGAGGAGGGGAAGATGTTGGACTGGGGAGCATACACAGAGCCGTTATGGTGATGTTTATCCAAAAAATCTAAATCACGTAGAGCTAACTGGTAAGGCTGTTTTTATGCCTTTTGTATGTTTAAAGAGTCATGTATTTCTATAAGGGAAAGCAGAAAAACAGTTGAGACGTAAAGGAGTTGGATGTCTGGGAGAGAGATGAGCTTGCCTCAAGGAAGAGTGTGAGGAAATTGCTAGTCACGAAGTGGCTGAATCACTAAGCCCACTCCTTTCGGTTTTCTTCTTGTAGCCTGGAGGGGCGCTTCGAAGACGAGGAGCTGCAGCAGATTCTCGATGACATCCAGACAAAGCGCAGCTTCCAGTATTAATCTCTAGACATCACTCTGATGCTTGAGGAAACCACACCCCCTGCACAGCACTGCCTTCCCAGCGTCTGGGGCTGACTTTCCCAGAAATTTGACTGCAGAAGACAGTTGGGGTTTCTTTGGCGAGACCAGCCCAACATGGTGTTGGGTTAGGTTGCTGTTTCCAGCGCCTGTGAAACCAAGATGACAAAGCCATCCTGGAGTGGCCGCCTGTGCCTTCCTGAGCACCTCCAGGAAGGGTGAGGTGGGGGACGCAGAAGCTATGCTGTTGACTGCCTCATCTCATGGTGGCCGGCCCCCACACCCTCTGTGCTCTTGCTCTTTGGCATTTCGATTTCCAGAGCCTGGTAAACTGGTATAGGGAAGGAACAGTCTTACTTAGATGCCAAAAGGATTAAACTGGTGTCACTGTTTGAAATTCTTAAAGAAATGGTGAGTGTTAATGACTGAGAGCGCCTTGGCATCACACCTGGGGATCTGGGAGGCCGCCCTCCGTGGGAAGAGTTTCACCTGGGTCGACTGTGCTGAGTGTTGTGGGGCCGTAGCCTTGTGGGAGACAGCCTTGCGGGAGTGTTGTGGCCCTTTACTTGGCTGTCTTGGAGCGTGTTGACTGGGAGTGAGCAGTCCTGGGGCTCTCCTTTCGTCGCCCTTGGGTTCAGTCTTTTCCTTTGCCAGCCAGATTTGAAGGTTACTTTGGAGTCTCCTCTGGGTATCCGGTCTAAACCCCTGGCTTGCTACTTAGCAGCAGGTGTTCTGTGATGGGTGGCTTGGAAGGAGGGCGTCTGCTCTTCCTTAGCCACCACATTGAAGTAATTAACCTGAGAGTAGGTGGGGGAACACTTGAATACCTAACCATTCTAACTTTGGTTTTTTCTGAAGGGAAATATGTCTGTTTCTTCACAATTTGGGGTTTTTTCTTTGGGGTACCTGACTGTGTATGAATTTGTGATTGAAGGAAAAAGTCAAGACAGTTTAAATTCGCCAGGTGTGAGGCCGGATGTGGTGGCTCATGCCTGTAATCCCAGCACTTTGGGAGGCTGAGGTGAGAGGATTGCCTGAGCCCAGGGATTCGAGACCAACCTGGGCAACTTAGTGCGACCTCGTCTCTACAATAAATCCAAAAATTAGCTGGGCATGATGGCGCATGCCTGTGGTTCCAGCTACTTGGAAGGTTCAGGCGGAAGGAAGAATCACCTGGGCCCAGCAGCTCGAGGCTGCAGTGAGCGTGTCAGTGCACTCCAGCATGGGCAACATAGAGTGACTCCTACTCAAAAAAAAAAAAAAAAGTCAAGTCTTATTTTGCTGCCGGCTAAGGCTAAAATAAAAAATTATTATTTTGATAAATTCTATGAGTAACGTGGCTTCTGAATAATATTTTTTTGACCCATGTTGAGAGGAAATAATCTTTTTATTCATGGGCAACTTGACTTCTTTGAGGTTGAACCTCATTTGTGTTCTTGGTTGTAAAACGTGGATACTAATAGTCTCTGCCCCATGGGTATTTTGAGAAGATTGAATGAGGAAATTATGAAGAGCCTAGAGGTGTCTGACATACTGTGTGTCCTAGTAAATGTTTGCTGTTATTAGCATCTCAGGCAGGTGAGCAAGTATACACAGATGATGAGTCAGCTTGCTTTGTTGATATTAGTGCAGGAATCTGGTGGCATGCCAACTGGCACTGGTATTAGACATGAAGAATGACATTACTTCTCAAGTCGGCAGAGTCGTTTTATTTATTTTTTTGATGCTTAGCAAATTTGCGTCACCTTGCACAGGGGCCGTGCTGATCTCTGCATTCCAATTTTGACATATATGTACTGCTGAATGAGCACTGCTGGATAGTTTTTTCAGAGAAACACTTCTGTATGCTGGTTGGCACCAAGCAGTGGAGTGGAGTGAGTAGACTTGGAAGGCAGCCCCAAGCTACCATCCAGGCGAGAGTGCAGTGCCACCATATTTACTGGTGTTCCCACCAGGTGCCAGCAATTCTGTGAGTGGCCTGGAAGGTATGCAAAGCACCTGGCACGTAGTTGGGCACTGAGAAGTGGTCACTGTCGAGGCCAACGAAAAGCAGATCGAAAGAAACAACTCACTCTGGGAAATGACTGAAGCCAAAGCAACCTCATGCTGTGTTTCAGATGCTGGCCTGGTCGGCCATTCTGCTGGGCAGTCAGAATTGTTCTGTGCAGTCACGGACAGCATCTTGCTGCTCAGAATAGTCAGCAGGAGCCCTTGCAGAATCCTTAATCGTCTGTGAGTCATTGTGTAAATAGCTCACTGTACCAAGTTTGTAAAAGCAGAAGAGAATTTGGGGACACAGACATACTGAAACAAAACAGAAAGATGTGTTGTCAAACTCATTCCAACCAGAACTAAATTAACCATGAGAGCCTTTTCTGAAAATTGTGTCATTTGTTTCTGCTGCTGTAACAAGATGCCTTAGATGGGGAAACTTACAAACAATAGATTTCTCACAGTTCTGGAGGCTGGAAAGTCCAAAATCAAGGTGATGGCAGGTTTCAGTGTCTGGGGAGGGCTGCACTCTCCTTCCTACGTGGTTCCTTGTTTCTGCATACTCTAGAGTGGTAGAGCACTGTATCCTCGTGGTGGAAGGCACAGAAGGACCAGACAGCGACCCGAAGCAAATTTTAAAAGAACTTTAATCCCATTCATGAGGGCTCCACTCTTTTTATTTGTTTTTTTGTTTGTTTGTTTGTTTTGAGTTGGAGTCTCACTCAGTCGCCCAGATTGGAGTGCAGTGGCCGCTCCCGGCCATCGCAGCCTCAACCTGCTGGGCTCCGGCGATCCTTCCGCCTCAGCCTTCCGAGTAGCTGGAACTACAGGTGCGCGCTACCATGCCTGGCTAATTTTTTATTTATTGTAGAGATGAGGTCTTGCCAAGTTGCCCAGGTGGGTCTCGAACCCTCAGGCTCAGGCAATTCACTCACCTCGGCCTCCCAAAGCTCAGGATTATAGGCTGAGCCACCGAGCCCGGCCGAGGGCTCCACTCTTAATCACCTGATAAAGGTCCCACACCTCAATACTGTCACATTGGATAGGTTCCAGTGTATGAATCAGGGTGAGGGGGGAGCATACTCAAACCATAGCATCTTGTCATTCTGATTTTATTAAAATCTATTAGACTTGAGACTTAAAAAGTAGCATCACTAGATAGGACTTGAGCATCACTAAGCCATTCTTAGTGAACCTTTTACTATTTTAAGCTCATTTATGAAAATGACGAAGCCCACAGAATATGCCAGTGGTCTGAGATCTTTTTCAACTTACGAAAAATTTTATGCATACAGAGAAGCTTAAAAACTAGTACGTTGATCAACCTGTGTGTTTACCACCTAGATGTAACAATATTTGTAATATTTGCTTTATCAGCCGGGCTCGGTGGCTCAGCCTGTCATCCCGTGCCTTTGGGAGGCTGAGGTGAGTGGATTGCCTGAGCCCGTGGGTTCAAGACCCGCCTGGGCAACTTGGCGAGACCTCATCTCTACGATAAAACAAAAATTAGCCGGGCGTGGTAGCGCGCACCTGTAGTTCCAGCTACTTGGAAGGCTGAGGCAGAAGGATCGCCGGAGCCCAGCAGGTTGAGGCTGCGGTGGCCGGGAGCGGCCACTGCACTCCAGTCTGGGTGACAGAGTAAGACTCCAACTCAAAAAAAAAAAAAAAAAGCAATTGTCATTAGGATCTAAACTGATAGTTGTGGTGAAAACCATTGAAGACACTTTGGGAAGCAGAGGCAAGAGTATTGCCTGAGCAAAGGGGTTCAAGACCATCCTAGACAACTTGGTGAGACCTCATCTCTATAATAAATCAAAAACTCAGATGCGTTTTCTCTCCCATGCCAACTGACATTGTCTCCCTTTCTTTCCTCTCTTCTTTCTCTAATAAACTTTGTTTTAAAACTTAAATAAGCCAGGTGTGGTGGCACTTGCCTGTGGTCCAGCTACTTGGAAGGATCCCCTGAGCCCAGAGGGTTGAGGGTTCAGTGGCCGTGAGCATGCCACTGTAATCCAGCCTGGGTAACAGTGAGACTTACTCAAAAAGAAAGCATTGAAGAAACACGTGTGGTTACAGCTCTCAGTTTTCTGAAAGGAGGTCTGACTGGATGAAATAACTGCAACTACTGGGTGGAAACTGGGCCTCGATGGACTGCAGATCCCAAGTAGAGTCATTCGGTAATTGTCTGCATCTGCATCGGGTGTAGGTGTCCTTTGCTGTCTGGGGGGCAGTTTGGTTCTACGCGAGAAGGCACCCCCAGGCATGGAGTGAAGGCAGGCCTGCCGCACTCCACTGGCTCTGGGGCAGCCTTCACACTTAAAGTGCGTGTGTCTTGTCTCCCTTTGCGTGGCACTGCGTGGGTACTATTAGCAAGTGTTGAGCAAATACACTGCCTTCATCTTGAGAAGTATGGATGTGGAGAAATGAGCATGTGCCAGAAAAAGTAAGGTTGGGGAAGAGGGTTCCATGAGATCGGGATTATGTGGAGGAGACACAGCCCAGAAGACACTTGGGGATTTTGAGAAATTTGCAAGGCACTTTAAGCGCCCAGAACTTTCTGTGGGATGGGCACATTCCGTATCTGTGCTGTCCAGTGTGGTAGCTGCTAGCCACTTGGAGCTACTGTGTGTTGGAGGCTCGTGTGACTGACGAAAGGGTCCCAATTTTAATAGTCATGTGGCAAGTGGCTCCTGTATTGGACAGCACGGCTCTCAGCTCTAGCACAAATGTTCTGCAGGCCACTGAGATCAAATAAAATCTCAGGCCGGACGCAGTGGCTCATGCCTATAATCCCAGCACTTTGAGAAGCCGAGGTGAGAGGACTGGGCTGTGAGCATGCCACTGCACTCCAGCCTGGGTGACAGAGGGAGACTCCAACAACAAAAATCTCAGCAAGATGAACAGTGCTCACAGGACTAGTAGTAGTAATGGGACCACTAATCAAAATTTGGCTCCCTGGATTCTGAAATCTAAAGATGTCAGTGGGGAGCAAGTGGTTCACACCTATAATCTCAGCACTTTGGGAGGTGGAGGCCAGAGGATTGCCTGAGCCTGCAAGTCCGTGACCAGCTCGGGCAACATGGTGAGACCTCGTCTCTACAATAAATCAAAAATTTAGCTGAGCTCGATGGCTCAGCCTGTAATCCCGCGCCTTTGGTAGGCTGAGGTGAGTGGATTGCTTGAGCCCACGGGTTCGAGACCTGCCTGGGCAACTTGGTGAGACCTCATCTCTACAATAAATCAAAAATCAGCCGGGCGTGGTAGCACGCGCCTGTAGTTCCAGCTACTCAAATGGCTGAGGCGGAAGGATCGCTGGAGCGCAGCGGCTCGAGGCTGTGGTGGCCGGGGGCGGCCACTGCACTCGAGTCTGGGTGACAACTCAAAAAATAAATAAATAAATAAATAAATAATTTTCTGGGCGTGGTGGTGCAAGCCTGTAATTCCAGCTACTTGGAAGGCTGAAGTGAAAGGATTGCTTAACCCAGCAGGTCGAGGCTGGGCTGGCCGTGAGCAGTATGCCACTGCACTCCAGCCTGGACAACAGAGTGAAACTCTGACTCAATAGTGATAAAAAATAAAGATGTACGTCACTTGCTATACCGCACGTAGTCATATGTTTCTTTTTTTCGTATGTTTCCATACAAGTTTTGTTTTTAAAAGTCTGCTCCAATCTCTCTTGCTTTCAGACAAAATTATGAATTAAAATATTCAGAGGCACGGCATGCCTGTAATCCTAGAACTTTGAGAAGCCGAGGGGGAGAGGATTGCCTGAGTCCAGGGGTCTGAGACCAGCCTGAGCAACATGGCAAGACCTAGTCTCTACAATAAATTTAAAAAGACATCAGCTAGGTGTGATGGCACACACCTGTGGTTCCAGCTACTTGGAAGGCTGAGACAGAAGGATCATCTGAGCCCAGTAGGTTGAGGCTGCGGTGGCTGTGAGCGTTCCACTGCACTTCAGCCTGGGCGAAAGAGTGACACTCTCATTCAAAAAAAATAAAATTAAAAACCTAAAACCCAAGATATTTCACCTTTTAAAACTTCCAGTATTCATATTTTGTAATAATAAATAATGAGCCAGGCACAGGAATATTTCCAGATTCACAGACTGATGTGGACAGATTTGATTATATGAGAATTTAAGGCTGGGTGCAGTGGCTCAGGTCTGTAATACCAGCACTTGGGGAGGCCAAGACGAGAGGATTGCCTGAGCCCAGGAGTCTGTTGACTGCATTTTTAAAAGCTAGTGATTGGCCAAGGGCAGTGGCTCACGCCTATCATCCCAGCATTTTGGGAAGCCGAGGTGAGAATTTGCTGAGTGTGTCACTGCACTCTAGCCTGAGCAACAGAGTGAGACTCCGGCTAAAAAGAAAAACGTGATTTGGCCAGGTGTGGTAGCTCATGCCTACAATCCCAGCACTTTGGGAGGCCGAGGCGAGAGGATTGCCTGAGCCCACGGGTTTGAGACCAGCCTGGGCAACTTGGCAAGACCTCATCTCTACAATAAATAAAAATTTAGGTGGTGCGTGCCTGTGGTTCCAGCTACTTGGGAGGCTGAGAAAGAAGGTCGAGGCTGTGGTGGCCAAGAGCATGCCATTGCACTTCAGCCTGGGAGACCGAGTGAGACTCCAAGTCTAAATAAATGAATGAATGAATAAATGAATGCTAATGATTTTAAAGTTAAAAATTTTTTTTTGAGTCGCAGTCTCACTGTTGCCCTGGCTAGAGCCCAGTAGAATGATCACAGCCACAACCTCGATCTCCTGGGCTTAAACAACCCTTCCACCTCGGCCTTCTGAGTATCTGGAACCACAGGTGTGTGCCACCGTGCATGGACATTTTTTTTTATTTATTGTAGAGATGTCTCGCCAAGTTGTCTGGGCTGATCTTGAACCCTCGGGCTCCCAAAGTCCTGGGATGGGCTCAGGCAATTCTCGTCTCCATCTCCCAAACTGCTGGGATTATGAGCCACTGTGCCCATCAGAGTGAGACTCTTGACTCAAAAAATGATAATACCAAGACCTCAATTCTTTTTTTAATATTAAAAATTTAGCCAGGTATGGTGGCTCACACTTTGGGAGGCCAAGGTGAGAGGATTGCCCGAGCCCGCGGGTTTGAGACTAACCAGGGCAACTTGGCAAGACCTCATCTCTACAATAAAAAAAAAAAAAAAATTAGCCAGGCATGGTGGTGCATGCCTGTAGTTCCAGCTACTTGGAAGGCTGGGGGGTGGGCAGGGAGGAAGGATCACCTGAGCTCACCAGGTGGAGGCTGCGCTGGCTGGAAGCGTCCCACTGCACGCCAGCCTGGGCAACAGATTTTAATTCAAAAAAAAAAAAAAAAAAAAAAAAAAAAAGGTCAGGCACTGTGGCTGATCCCTATAATCCCAGCACTTTGTGAGGCCGAAGCGAGAGGATTGCCTGAGCCCATGGGTTCAAGATCAGCCTGGACAACTTGGCAAGACCTCATCTCTACAATAAATTAAAAAAACAGCCGGGCATGGTGGCGTATTCCTGTGTTTCCAGCTACGTGGTAGGCTGAGGTGGAAGGATCACCTGAGCCTAGCAGGTCAAGGCTGTGGTGGCTGTGAGCGTGCCCCTGCACTGCAGCCTGGGTGATAGAGACTCCCAACTCAGAAAAAAAGAAAAAAAATTTCCCTGCATCTGTCTTTCCAGTCATTATCTCTTCAGCTATGCCTAATCTCTTTAATGTACCCACTGAGGTTTTTTTGTTTTGTTTTTTTTTTTGAGTTGGAGTCTCACTCGATTGCCCAGACTGGAGTGCAGTGGCCGCTCCCGGCCACTGCAGCCTCAACCTGCTGGGCTCCGGCAATCCTTCCGCCTCAGCCTTCCAAGTAGCCGGAATTACAGGCATGGGCTACCACACCTGGCTGATTTTTTATTTGTTGTAGAGATGAGGTCTCGCTGCCCAGACAGGTCTCGAACCCACGGGCTGAGGTAATCCACTCACCTCAACCTCCCAAAGGCGCGGGATTACAGGCTGAGCCACCCAGCCCGGCGTTGTCATGTTTTTTTAAGTTGCAGTCTCATTGTCACCCGGGCTGGAGTGTAGAGTAGTGGCACACTCACAGCCACTGCAGCGCTAGGCTCCGGCTGATCCTTCTACCTCAGCCTTCCGAGTAGCTGGAATTACAGGTGCGTGCCATTACACTTGGCTAATTTTTCTGATTTTTAATTTATTTATATATTTTTTTGAGTTGGAGTCTCACTCTGTCGCCAAGACTGGAGTGCAGTGGCCGCTCCCAGCCACTGCAGCCTGGACCTGCTGGGCTCCGGTGATCCTTCCGCCTCAGCCTTCCAAGCAGCTGGTACTACAGGCGCGCGCTACCACGTCTGGCTAATTTTTGATTTACTGTAGAGATGAGGTCCTGCCAACTTGCCTGGGTGGGTCTTGAACTCCTGGACTCAGGAAATCCATCCCTGGACTCAGGAAATCCACTCGCCTCGGCCTCCCAAGGTGCTGGGATTGCAGGCTGAGCCATCAAGCCTGGCTATTTTCTGTTCTTGTTTTGTTTGTGTCAGAGCCTCACTCTGTTGCCCACGCTGGAGTTCAATGGTATAATTATGGCTCACCGCTGCCTTTACTTCCTGGGCTCAGGAGATCGTTCTGCCTCAACCTCCTAAGGAGCAGGTGCATGCCACCACACCCAGCTAACTTCTTTTTAATTTTTAAATTTTTTTGTAGATATGAAGTCTCGCTATGTTGCTCAGACTGGTCTTGAACTACTGGCCTTGAGTGGTCTTCCCACCTCAGTTTCCCAAAGCGCTGGGATTACAGGCATGAGCCACTGCACCTGGCTATTGTATCATGGCTTCTATTTCCTCTTTTATAATGTTAAATATTTTGTATGCTCTTTCACGTTGTTCGGTTATCTCAAGTTGTTGTGTATGTTCTTCATTTGTTTTGCAATCATTTTGATCTTCAGTGGGGACTGCTTGAGTTGTCAAAGTCTTTCTACAGTGGTGTTTGCACATCTCCTAGGTGCATAGTAACATGGCCTAGAAATTTTTTTTTTTTTGAGTTGGAGTCTCACTCTGTCGCCCAGACTGGAGTGCCGTGGCCGCTCCCAGCCACTGCAGCCTTGACCTGCTGGGCTCCGGTGATCCTTCCGCCTCAGCCTTCCAACTACAGGCTGAGTTCCAACGACTGGAACTACAGGCACGTGCTACCACGCCCGGCTAATTTTTTGATTTATTGTAGAGATGAGGTCTCACCAAGTTGCCCGGGCGGGTCTCAAACCCGCGGACTCAGGCAATCCACTCACCTCAGCCTCCCAAGGCGCGGGATTACAGGCTGAGCCACCGAGCCCGGCTTAGAAATAGTTCTTACAGTCATTCCTGGGTTTAGAGATTGCCACATGGGGCGCTGTAAATTTGAATTGAAACCCACATGTGGTACAAGTTTCAGTTTTGATTTCTGTAGGGAGATTTTTGTTTCCACTCAGAACCATGGACAGTGACAAGCATACTTATCTCCATGGGGCTGAGCAGAGACCACCTTTCGAGTGAAGGGCACAGCCCTTGAAGCTCCTGGCCTCACAGTGGGGCTCAGGGCGACTGTTCTGCACGCTCAGCCTCAAGACCCGGCCGGGAGGATAAACTGAAGCCTCTAGCAGTCAGACCTGAGGCCAGAGTGAGCTGGAGTCTCACTCTGTCATGCAGCCCCATCCGCTCAGTGTCACAGTGAACTCGGCCCCTCTGGCTCTCAGTTCCCAGGTGTTTCCTTGCTTTCCTGGAAGCTCATCGGTGCTCTGGTTTTCTTTCAGTGGAGGACGCAGGGGTGGGCTGATGTCGGCATCTTCTAGCAACACAGAACTTCTAGGTTTCTGTGCTGTGCATGGTTCAGTCAGCAGGAATGTGAGAGAATTTCACAACTCACCTGTCCTTGCACAGGCCAGCCGCAGCAGACTTTGCAAGGAGCCTGACACCAACGGCCGGTGTCTCCTGCTTGAGCAGAGCATGCTGCTTCCTCTGTCGAGTGTCCTTCCTCTTGTCTCCACTTGATAGGGGTTTTCGCATTACCTCTGGTCCTGGAAGACTTTGCTCAGCCATTCTCTCTTCTGTCAGATCTCTCAAGTCCCTGCAGTTGGTTGCTCTGCACCCTCCTGTAGCTCAGCCACATTCCACATGGCTGTAATTAGTTGGGTAAATTGTATGGAGCACCTGTTAGCTCTCTGACACAGCTCCAGGCTCCATACAGGGATGAGCAAGGCCAACAAGATGTTTCTCAGGCCGGGCTTGGTGGCTCAGCCTGCAATCCCAGCACTTTGGGAGGCCGAGGTGAGTGAATTGCCTGAGCCTGCGGGTTTTAGACCAACCGGGACAACTTGGTGAGACCTCATCTCTACAATAAACCAAAAATTAGTGGGCGTGGTAGCACGTGTCTGTAGTTCCGGCTACTTGGAAGACTGAGGAGAACGCTCTCCTGAGCCCAGTAGGTCAAGGCTGCAGTGGCCGTAAGTCTGCCACTGCACTCCAGCCTCCAGCCTGGGAGTCTGGGCAACAGAATGAGACTCTAACTCAAAAAAAAAAAGATGTTTCTCTCTGGGAGCTTATGGTCTAGTGAGACGAGACGTAGTAAACAAGGTAATTCTCAGCAGTGGTGAATGCATGGAGGAAAAAAAGCAGGCGACAGTCAGGTAACTTGGGAGGACTACTTCAAGTTTGCTGGCCTCTGAGGCGGCCTGGGTGTTGGATGAGAGCTCTGTGAAGGTAGGGCCGAACGTGCTGGGCAGAGGACAAAGTGGAACGGCCCCCAGGCGGCAGCAGCTTGGGAGGACAGAGGATAGTGGGCCTGGAGGCCAGCATGGAGCTGTGCCAGGAAGGCAGCAGGAGGCCGTATGAAGGGAACAGCTATGGCGTGGAGCGGGCAGGCATGGGGGGAGGGGAGGATCACGAGGCTCTTTCTTTCTTGTTTTATGCTGTGAGCTGAGATTGTCCTCTGTGGCCCAGACTGAGGGGCAATGGCACAATCACACCTCACTGCGCCTTGACCTCCTAGGCTCAACTGGTCCTCCTACCTCAGCCTCCCGAGTAGCTAGGACTGTACTAGAGGCCTGTGCCACCATTTCCAGCTAATTTTTTTTTTTTGAGTTGGAGTCTCACTCTGTCATGCAAGCTGGAGTGCATTGGTGTGCTCACGGCCGCCGCGGCCTCAACTTGCTGGGCTTAGGTATTCCTTCCACCTCAGCCTTCCAAGTAGCTGGAACTACAGGCACATGCTACCACACCCAGCTTATTTTTTGATTTATTGTAGAGCCGAGGTCTCACCAAGTTACCCAGGGTAGTCTCGAACCCCTGGGCTCAGGCAATCCTCTCGCCTTGGCTTCCCAAATCGCTGGGATTGCAGGCTGAGCCACCGAACCAGGCCAGCCGGCTAATTAAAAATTTTTTTTTGCTGTTGGGTCACCCATTCAGGTCCCCTCCCACTGTGGGAGCTTTTCTGTTTTCTTGATAAATCCTACTTTCTCAAAAAAAATTTTTGTTTAGATGAGGTCTTGCTATGTTGCCTACACTGGTTTCGAACTCCTGGACTTAAGCAGCAATCCTTCCTCAGCTTCCCAAAATGTTGGGATTACAAGTGTGAGTCACTGTGCCTGACAAGAGAGACTCTTTCTGAGTGCAATTGTATGCTGATGAGAAAGACCCAGTAGGCTCAGCCCAAGGCTAATGTAGGCTTCCAATGTCACTTCTCTCTGAATTTCCGAATCAGGTGAAGAGGCTGGCAGTTGGATATCTCTCTGTGAAGTGGAAAAACTAAACTGTTGTATCTCTAAGTCCTATTCTTGGTATATAAGAATGGGCTGTGTTAGGCCAAGTGATGCATGCCTATGGTCCCAACTACTCAGGAAGGTGAGGTGGGAGGATTGCTAGAGCCCAGGAATTTGAGGCTGCAGTGAGCCGTAATTGTACCACTACACCACCAGCCTGGGTGACATAGCAAGACTTCATTTCGAAAAAAGGGGGGAGGGTGTTAAATAATAGTCTTGGCTTATTTCCCTATATAAGATTATATAGAGCAGCTCTTGGCAAAACCGGATTCTTCAGGGTCCAGCCTAAACCAACCTTTTCGAAACTTGCTTCTGTAGGTTTCAAAATATTTAACAAACTAGGAGCCACTGGTCCAGTGAGATCAGGCATTAACTTTTTTTTTTTTTTTTTTTTTGAGTTGGAGTCTCACTCTGTTGCACAGACTGGAGTGCAGTGGCCGCTCCTGGCCACCGCAGCCTCAACCTGCTGGGCTCCGGCGATCCTTCCGCCTCAGACTTCCAAGTAGCCGGAATTACAGGCATGCGCTACCACGCCCAGCTGATTTTTTTGATTTATTGTAGAGATGAGGTCTCACTGCCCAGGCGAGTCTCGAACCGCGGGTTCAGGCAATCCACTCACCTCAGCCTCCCAAAGGCGCGGGATTACAGACTGAGTCACTGAGCCCGGCTAACTTTATTTTTTTTTTTGAGTCAGAGTCTCACTCTGTTGCCCATGCTGGAGTGCAGTGGCACGGTACCATACCCCACTAATTTTTTGAACTGTTGTAGAGAGAAGGTCTCACCATGTTGCTCAGGCTTGTCTTGAACCCACAGGCTCTGGCAATCCTCTTGCCTCGGCCTCCCAAAGCGCTGGGATTATAGGCTTGAGCCACTGCACCTAGCCTGGCATTAACTTTTTTTTTTGAGTTGGAGTCTCACTCTGTCGCCCAGACTGGAGTGCAGTGG
>NW_007095677.1:53447-61361 GCF_000164805.1 Carlito syrichta
CCCGCGGGCTCAGGCAATCCATTCACCTCAGCCTCCCAAAGGCGCGGGACTACAGGCTGAACCACCAAGCCCGGTTGGCATTAACTTTCTAATTGCTGGATCACAGTTCTGGGGAGCCGAGGGTGGTCAGAGGTTACTTATGGAAGTATTTTAATATTTTAAAAACCGGTATAGTCCTGGGGCACCCCGGGCTGAGTCCCCTCCTCCCTCTCTCATACCATTCACAGAGACCCTGCAAGTCCTAGCTTCATCTGCACTGGGTGGAGAGAAGGAATGGGGGCTGATGGCCATTGTGCCCAGGTGTTTGTGGTTTGCGCTGCTAAGTGTTGTATGTATGTAACTGAAACTTCACGACCACTCTTGGGGAAATTTAAAAAACACTGCCAGACAAACCTTCTTGCTCTTATGCGAATGCTCTTATAACCTCATTATTTGATATCTCATCAATTAAACAAAGTTATTGAGTACTCACCATACAGACTGAGAAAAAAAAAGAACAAGTCAAGTCCAGGTGCAATGGTGTTGCACTGATAGATCACAACCTGTGACAGATTTCTTTGTTCCTTCTCCGCACCCACTGCTTCACTTGCGTAGCCCTAGAAAAGGGAGTGGAGGGAAGAGCAAGATGACAGGTTCCAGCTCTCCTAGAGCCTACATCCTAATGGGGACCGAGACCCCCAAAAGCAGCTAGTTGGATTAGCATGGGAATGTATGCTACATTGTGTCGCTTGGGTTGGTGTCTTGGAGGAGATGCTGTTTGAGTTGCCAAAGATTCAGTTATGAGAAGATTCAGGGAAGTTCCAGGTCAGGACAGAGGCTACTAAGTGCAAAGGCGTGCGTGAGTGAGGGTGGGGCATGGTGCAAGAAGACAAGCTGGAGTGGCTGGAACTTCTTGAGTCAGGGAAAAATTGGCAGGAGCTGCGGTTTCAGATGCAAACAGACTCGCCTTATGGTGCAAGGGGTTTGGATTTTATATCCAGCACTTGGGGAAGCTACTTGAAGACTCTAAGGAAGGAGGATAATGTGACCTGGTTTTTGTTTAAAACAGGTCATGCTGGCTGCAGTATAGAAAAGGGATCAAGTTGGGCGCGATGGCTCATGCCTGAAATCCCAGCACTTTGGGAAGTAGAGGTGAGTGGAATGCCTGAGTCCAGGAGTTCGAGACCAGCCTGGGCAACTTGGCAAGACCTTGTTTTTATAATAAATCAAAAAAATTAGCCGGGCGTGGTGGCACACCTGTGGTTTCAGCTACTTGGAAGGCTGAGATAGAAGGATCACCTGAGCCCAGCAGGCTGAGACTGTGGTGACCATGAACATGCCACAACTGCACTACAGCCTGGGCTACAGAGTAAGACTCCTACTCAAAAAAAAGAAAGAAAGAAAAAGGATTAGAGTTGGGTGACTGGAAACTGAGATGAAAATGGGAAGCAGAGGCTGAGCGTGGTTGCTCAAGCCTGTAATCCCAGCACTTTGGGAGGCCGAGGTGGGAGGATTGCCTGAGATCAGGGTTTGAGACCAGCCTGGGCAACTTGGTGAGACTTCATCTCTACAATAAATTTTAAAAAGCTGGGCATGATAGTGTGCGCATGTAGTTCCAGCTACTTGGGAGGCTGAGGTAGAAGGATCACCTGAGCCCAGCAGGTTGAGGCTGCAGTGGCTGTGAGCGTGCCACTGCACTCCAGCATGGGCGACAGAGTGAGACTCCAACTCAAAAAGAAAAAAATAAAGAAAGAAAATGGGAAGCAAGCCAGGTGCGGTGGCTCACGCTTATAATTCCAGCACTTTGGAAGGCCAAGGCAGGAAAATTGCTTGAACCCAGTATTTCCAGGCTGGAGTTAGCTATGATCACGCCACTGCCCTCAAACCTGGGCAACAGCAGCTGAGATCCCTCTTTAAAAAAAGAAAGGAAAAAAAGAAAGCCAAGTGTGGTGGCTCAAGCCTGTAACTCCAGCACTGTGGGAGGCTGAGGCGAGAGGCCTGCCTGAGACCAGGGGTTTGAGACCAGCCTGGGCCCCTTGGTGAGATCTCATCTCTACAGTAGGCCATAAAATTATCCGGGCATGGCGGCACATGCCTGTGGTTCCAGCTACTTGGAAGGCAGAGGTGGAAGGATCGCCTGAACCCAGCGGGTCGAGGCTGCGGTGACTGTGAGCATGCCATGGCACTCCAGCCTGGGTGACAGAGTGAGACACCAATTCAAAAAATAAAAAATATGAAAAGGGGGAGCAGGGAGGACAGTTAGGATAATACCGCAGCACTTAAGCAAAAAAGGCTTGCGTTAGATTAGGGCTCAATACTTTTAGTAAAGAGTCAGAGAGTATTTCAGGCTTTTTCAGCTATTTATGGTTTCTATTATGTATTCTTAATCTTTTTTTTCTATTTCACTTTTTAAGTTGGAGTCTCACTCTGTCGCCCAGACTGGAGTGCAGTGGCACACTCCCAGCCACTGCAGCCTCCATCAGCTGGGCTCAGGTGATCCTTCTGCCTCAGCCTTTCAAGTAGCTGGAACCACAGGAGTGTGCTACCACGCCTGGCTATCTTTTTCACTTTTGTTTTTTGAGTTGGAGTCTCACTCTGTCGCCCAGACTGGAGTGCAATGGCATGCTCCCAGCTACCTCAGCCTCGACCTGCTGGACTCCAGTGATCCTTCCGCCTCAGCCTCCCAAGTAGCTGGAAATACAGGTGCGTTCTACCATGCCCGGCTAATTTTTAAAATTTATTTATTGTAGAGATGAGGTCTCACCAAGTTGCCTAAGTGGGTCTCGAACCCGTGGGCTCCCAAAATGCAGGATTACAGACTGAGCCACTGAGCCTGGCCCTTTTTCACTTTTTTTTTTTTTTTGGTGAATGTAAAACATTTAATTTAAAAATGTTGACACTACAATATATATAATAGCTATTATAAATGCACGTAGTATTCTATAGCTGCCAAGTTTGCTTTTTTTTTAAGGAAACTGTAAGTTACACTGTGGTTAAGACTTATATCTTCACCCTTGAAAAAGCCCACATTCTATCACAGTGATGTATGGTCAGACTTAACAGCCCAATTGTTAAACACTTGGATCAAGTCATAACCAGTTTTATTGCAAAAGGACCCTGTATACACTTATTTATCAATTCTAGTACCTTAAGAGCTACCTGGCCAGGCTCGGTGGCTCAGCCTGTAATCCTAGCACTTCGGGAGGCCGAAGTGAGTGGAGTGCCTGAGCCCGCAGGTTCGTGACCTGCCTGGGCAACTTGATGAGACCTCATCTCTACAATAAATCAAAAATTAGCCAGGCTAATGTGGTAGTGCACGCCTGTAGTTCCAGCTACTTGGAAGGCTGAGGTGGAAGGATCACCGGAACCCAGCAGGTCGAGGCTGCGGTGGCCGGGAGCGGCCATTGCACTCCAGTCTGGGTGACAGAGTGAGACTCCAACTGAAAAAGAAAAAAAAAAGAGCTACCCAACAAGTCATTAACACAGAAACATGCATCATGAGAAGCAAGAACTATCACCCATCCCTTCTGCATTTTAGCAACTTGTCACTCCTGAGCAACAGTGCTCACATCACTGAGGTCTGTGAACAGTCACTTTTCGCATTCATCCTGAAAGATGGAATGACTTAAGTACAAATGCAACATATTATAAACAATTTCTTACAAAAAAAGTCACAAATGAGACCAAAGTATTTTACAGAATTTACTACCAAACGCCATAAAAACTGCCTTTGCTTAAGTTCTCTCTCCCCGTATCCGGCGAGCCAACTGGATGTCTTTGGGCATGATGGTGACTCTTAGCATGGATGGCACACAGATTGGTATCTTCAAACAAACCCACCAGGGACGCTTCCCTAGCCTCCTGAAGCGCACTGATGGCCGCACTCTGAACCCTCAAGTCAGTTTTGAAATCCTGGGCAATCTCCCTCACCACTCTGGAAAGGCAGCTTCTGATGAGAAGCTCGGTGGACTTCTGGCAGCGACGAATCTCTGGAAGCGCCAGGGTCCCGGGCCTGTAGCGACGAGGCTTCTTCACCCCACTGGTAGAGGGGGTGCTTTTCCTGGCAGCTTTAGTGGCCTGCTGTTTGTGGGGGGCTTTCCCACCAGTGGATTTAGAGCAGTTTGCTTGGTTCGGGCCATTTTCTCCTACCTAATGCCGAAGTTTTAGGCCATCGCTCCGAATGCTGCACCGCCTCTGCTGCCAATGAAGAGCCGCAGTCGCCGAGCAAAGAAAAGTCACTCCAACGACCGACCAAACCGCTCTGTGCTTCCTTTTTCACTTTTTAAAGAAACATTTTTAGGGCCAGGCGTGGTGGCTCTTGTCTATAATCTTAGCACTTTGGGAGGCTGAGGTGAGATTGCCGGAGCCCATGGGTTTGAGACTACCTGGGCAACTTGGTGAGACCTCATCTCTACAATAAATCAAAAAATTAGCCGGGTGTGGTAGCGCGCGCCTGTACTTCTGGCTACTTGGAAGGCTGAGGTGGAAGGATTGCCTGAGGCCAGCAGGTCCAGGCTGCGGTGGCCATGAGCATGCCATTGCACTACAGCCTGGATGACAAAGTGAGATGCCGACTCAAAAAAATAAGATAAAAATAAAAAAAAATTTTTATTCCTTTATTTAGAGATGGGGTATCACTGTTCTGCCCTGGCTGGTCTTGAACTCCTGTGCTCAAGAAATCCTCTTCTGCTGCCCAAAGTGCTGGAATTACAGGCATGAGCCACTGTGTCCAGCCCTTCACTGCTTTTTCTGGAGATATAGTCCTGCTATGTTACCCAGGCTGACCTTGAACTTCTAGGCTCATGCAATCTTTCCACCCCAGCCTCCTGAGTAGCTGAGACTGCAGGTGCATGCCACCTCACTCAGCTGCTTCATCTTTTTTTTAAGCAACTCTTAAAAAAATTTAAAAGCCATTGTTCACTAGACCGCAGCAGGGTCTGTCAATATCTGGAGCAGAATGACAGCAGTGGAATTGGGATATGGTCCAATAGCAATTTACTTTGGAGACTGAGCCTTGTTACTACATTTTACCAAGGAAGAAGCTGGAACTCAGAAAAATAAGTATTATGCAGCCAGTAAATCAGAGGTAAAATCAAAATTCCAGGCTGGGCTTGATGACTCAGCCTGTAATCCTAGGACTTTGGGAGGCCAAGGCCTGAGCCTGAGGGTTTGAGACCAGTCCGAGCAACTTGGTTAGACCTCGTCTCTACAATAAATAAAAAATTAGCCGGGCATGGTAGTGCATGCCTGTAGTTCTGGCAACTTGGAGGGCTGAAGCAGAAAGATCGCCAGAGCCCAGGATGTTGACGCTGGGGTGGCAGTGAGTATGCGACTGCATTCCAGGCTGGGAGAAAGAGTGAGATTCCAACTCAAAAAAAAGAAAATTCCAGAAAAAAACTTGAACCCAGGACTATGGGACAAACAGCAGCATGGAAATAGAAACATATTTAGGATAAGGAAGAGGCCTTAATAGCAAAATTTGAGTAGTCTCAAAGCCAAGTGTAAACCATGGGCTGGGTACTGAATTTATCAAGTGCTCCTAAAATTTCTTCGACAGCCTTGTAGCGAGTCAGGGGAGGCCAACATCAGTTCGCTGTGGCAGAACCAGGACTGTGACCCAGGCCGACTGACATGATGGGTCCAATATTCTTTTCTACCCATTCGTGCTTTCCAGGACTGACCTGTAATTGTTTGTGCAGTATCCAAATATGCATTTTTGTTTTCTTGAAGCATCTGAATTTGGTATTTAAAGAAACTTGGCTGAGTGTGGTGGCTCATGCCTGTAATCCAAGCACTTTGGGAGGCTGGGGCAAGAGTACTGGTTGAGCCAGGAGTTCCAGCCTGGGCAACATAGCAAGACCTTGTCTCTACAAAACATCAAAAAATTAGGCTAGGCATGGTGGCTCATGCCTATAATCCCAGCACTTTGAGAGGCTGAAGTGAGAGGACAGCCTGAGCTTGCAATTCGAGACCAGCCTGGGCAACTTGGCGAGACTTCATCTGTACAATTAAAAAAAAAAAAAAATTCAGCTGGGCTCGGTGGCTCAGCCTGTAATCCTACACCTTTGGGAGGCTGAGGTGAGTGGATTGCCTGAGCCCACGGGTTCGAGACCCACCTGGGCAGGCGAGACCTCATCTCTACAATAAATCAAAAAATTAGCTGGGCGTGGGAGTGCGCGCCTGTAATTCCGGCTACTTGGATGGCTGAGGCAGAAGGATCACCGGAGCCCAGCAGGTCGAGGCTGCGGTGGCTGGGAGCGGCCACTGCACTCCAGTCTGGGCAACAGGTTGAGACTCCAACTCAAAAAAAAAAAAAAAAAAAAAAAAAAATTAGCCTGGCATGGTGGTGTGTGCCTATAGTTCCAGCTATTGGAAGGCTGATGCTGAAGGATAGTCTGAACCCAGCAGGTAGAGGCTGCGATTGCTTTGAGTGTGCCACTGCTCTCCAGCCTAGGTGATAGACTCCAAGCCCCCCCCCAAAAAATGAGCTGGGTATAGTGGCACATAGTAGTCTCAGCTCCTTGAGAGGCTGAGGGAGAAGGGTCACACGAGCAGAGGAGGTCTAGGTTGTGGTAAGCCATTGTCACATGGGTCTCACTATGTTGCCCAGGCTGGCCTTGAACCCTGGTGTCAAGCGGCCTCTTAAAGTGCTGAGATAACAGGATTGAGCCACCATATGCAGCCCTGCAGTGAAAACTAATTTTTTTTTTTTGAGTGGGAGTCTCACTCTGTGAGACTGGAGTGTGGTGGCACACTCACGGCCACTGCAGCTCGACCTGCTGGGCTCAGGTGATCCTTTTGTCTCAGCCTTCCAAGTAGCTAGAACTACAGGTACCTGTCACTACGCCTGGCTAATTTTCTGGTTTACTGTAGAGATGCAGTCTCGCCAAATTGCCCAGGTTGGTCTTGAACCTGTGGGCTCAGACAATCCTCTTGTCTTGGCCTCTCAAAGTGCTAGGATTATAGGCGTGAACCACTGCGCCTGGCTGAAAAGTAAATTCTTGATGGTGTGGTGTTCTGATAATGTCCAGTGGCTTTCAAGTGGAGTCCAAATAAATTGAAAAATGGAAAGAGAAAGACAGAAAGACACCCCAAGTGATGTGTGATATGATGCTAGACGATCAACAGGACATAGCATATTGTAACTAGTCACGAAAAGAGGTGACTTAATAACAATTTAGCATACATCAGTAATTTGTTACTGCTTTAAACACACACACACCCTTTCCCTTGTGATTACAAAAGCAAAACAAGAACTTGAAGAAAACAGTTGTCCTTAATTCTATCATCTTAATATATTTCCTTAGACATTTCTAAGCACACGTACGAAGTAAGATTCTGCTCCTGATGTCATCATAAAAACTGCATAGATACTCTGTAAACTCTGCGTAATATTTTTTTTTTTTTTGAGTCGGAGTCTCACTGCGCCGCCCAGGCCGGAGGGCAGGGGCAAGTTCCCGGCCACCGCAGCCTCGACCCGCCCGCCCGGCGATCCTCCCGCCTGGCGATCCTCCCGCCTCAGCCTTCTGCGGAGCTGCAACTCCAGGTGCGCGCCGCCACGCCCGGCTTGTTGGGTTTTTTGAGTTGGAGTCGCACTCTGTCGCCCAGACTGGAGTGCAGCGGCCGCTCCCGGTCCCCGCAGCCTTCCGCCTCAGCCTCCCAAGTAGCTGGAACTGCAGGCGCGCGCTACCACGCCCGGCTCATTTTTTGATTTATTGTAGAGTTGAGGTCTCGCCAAGTTGCCCAGGCGGGTCTCGAACCCGCGGGCTCAGGCAATCCACTCACCTCAAAGGCGCGGGATTACAGGTTGAGCCACCGAGCCCAGCTTCGGCTTACGTTTCGATCTGTGGTAGAGACGAGGTCTCGCCGAGTTGCCCGGCCAAGGTGCCCAGGCGGGCCTCGAACCCGCGGGCTCGGCCTCCCGAAGCGCTGGGG
>NW_007095677.1:61381-61660 GCF_000164805.1 Carlito syrichta
CACGCCGCCCGCTCCAGGTCCGGACGACGCGGGCACTCGGCACAGATTCCCTGCAACGCGTTATCGAGTTCCCGAGCACGCAGGCGGGCTCACCGCGCGAAGAAAGCCCGCGGCGGGGAACGCCCTCGCCGCGCCGCTCGGCGCCGCCGAGGAACAAAAGGAGCGCGGCCCACGCCGACGCACATGCGCAGCCCGGCCCTGCGGAGACCCGCGGTCCGGGGCGCGTGACGTAACGCCGCACGCCGGTGCGCGATGACGCGAGAGCGTGCGGTCGGTGGC
>NW_007095677.1:62356-79233 GCF_000164805.1 Carlito syrichta
CCTGCGGCAGCTCCTGCTTCCCGCCAGCGCTCCTCGCGGCTCGCGATCCGTTCCGAGGAGCCATCGCGCAGCCACACGGTTGGGGTCTAGAAGTGCTCCTTCTCGGAAGGCGGGGAGGTGCACGCCGGCCCTGCTTGTGACTCCCGTGGTCGGCGGGCGCTTCCGCGGAGGCGGTGGCGGCGCGGCCGTTCCTCGGGGAACCCGCAGTTGGATCTGCTCGCGCAGTCGAGTCACCTGTGGCCAGCCTGCCGCGCTCTGAAGTCGAGTCCCTTCTCGTGGCCTGGGTGGCGGCCAGGAGCTTCGGGAGCCGTGGGACGGTGCCTGGAAAGCCTGTGCCGAAGGGCGCGCTCGGAGCGTCGAGCTGACTCTCTCTTAGCCTCCGCTTTAGGTCCGGGGTGCACGTGCGTGCGCCTTCGTGGACGTCCCGTGTCGTGGGGGGGGGTGGGTTCTCGGGGGGCCCCTCCCCGGCCGCGGGCTCTGCATCCCCGGGTAGTTGCTGAACTCTAGCCCCCACCCCAATCCCTGATATTCTCGGTGCCTACTGTTAACATTTTTGTGACCTTGTAGGTTCCGCGTGCGAATGGGGATATGTGGAGTTTGGTTTTCTGTTTCTGAGTCAGTTCCCTTAGGATGATGATCTCCAGCTCCATCCACGTTGCTGCAAAGGACATGATTTTCTTCTTTTTTTGTGTGTGTTGGCGTCTCACTCAGTCGTCCAGGCTGGAGCGCAGTGGCACGCTCACGGCCGCGCAGCCTCGACCTGCTGGGCTTAGGCGAACCTTCTGCCTCAGCCTTCCAAGTAGCTGGAACCACAGGCATTCACCACCACGCCGGGCTCTTTTGTTTTTTTTTTGTAATTTATTGTGGAGACGTGGTCTCGCCAAGTGTCCCAGGCTGGTTTCGAACCCGTGGACTCTGGCAATCCTCTCGTTCTGCCTCCCAGAGTGCTGGGAGTATAGGGGTGAGCCGCCGCACCTGGCCTAATTATATTTTTACTAACCACTTAAGGCGTTTATTCAGGGTTCCTTTTGCTAGGTAATAAGAAGTCCATATGGTTTTCACATTCCTTTTGGGGGGAAAAATGGTATTTGATTATTGCTGAAGTTTGAAATGCTTTTTATTTCAGAATAAGAAAGTAAGACTATAGCAAAACTTTGTAACTGTAACAAAGATATTAGTGAAAGTTTTTCACTTACGGTATATTTATGTAATTCTGTTGAAGTTGCTTAGCAAAAGGCTTGGAATTTTATGAGTGTTTTTAGGTAAAGTAGTGTTAAATAATTGGAGCCTACAGCCTGAAAATCTTCATTGTCAAAGTATGTTTAATGAAATATCGTAAACTGGTAAGTTGTTGTTTAAGCATGGGTTCCAGATTGTCCTAGTTTCTAGTTTCCTAGAAAACATTACTCCAAGAGTATCACTTGTTTAGAAATTTGCTGGTGAGAGATGTTGATTATCTTTTGTTGGAATGGTGCAGGTTTTTCTATTGCTGTAACACATTGTGTGACAAGCACGTTGCCTGGCCACAGTTTTAACACTTAAAAGTGTTTTGTCTTTTGCCATCAGAAGTGATTTAGGCTCAGAACTTTTCTATGTGAAAATGATTAGTCTTTGGTGGCGTTTCTCTCCCCCATTGCAAACCGTTACTAGAGACCGAAACACTTCAGTATATTGGACATTCTGATTTGCGTTACTCTGATTCTGTCTGGTCCTTAAACATTTTTGTGATTTCTAAATGTGACTGACTTCATACAGTTTGTGTCATACCTTATATTCATGATTTGAGTGCTTATAAATCCCCAGAGCTGGGTTATTGGAAGGGGTATTCGTGGTATTGTTTTAGCAGTGGACAGACATAGGTTTGAATGCCAGGCTCACCACTGACTTAAGTACTCTTTTTTAAAAATATTGAATTAGTTAAACTCTGAGCTTCAGGGTTTTTATGTATAAAATTGTTAATTGTAAAACTTGTCTGGCCAGGCTCGGTGGCTCAGCCTGTAATCCCAGCACTTTGGGAGGCCGAGGTGAGTGGATTGCCTGAGCCCACGGGTTTGAGACCTGCCTGGGCAACTTGGTGAGACCTCATCTCTACAATAAATCAAAAATTAGCCGGGTGTGGTAGTGCGTGTCTGTAGTTCCAGCTACTTGGAAGGCTGAGGCGGAGGGATCACCGGAGCCCAGCAGGTCGAGGCTGCGGTGGCCGGGAGCGGCCACTCACTCCAGTCTAGGTGACAGAGTGAGACTCCAACTCAAAAAATAAAAAAACTTATCTAAAAGGTTTGAGTGCCTAATAATGTAATAGGCATTCTGTGAATTTTAATATTTTTTCTTTCTGCAACTGGAATTTAATAGATGAGATCATTTGTATCAAAATATCTTTTGCTGAAAGTTTAAAGGTAATCTCGTTTCCTCTGGTAAATTATTTTTGTTCATTTGTTTATTTTTTTGAGTCGGAGGTCTCATTCTTTCGCCAAGGCTGGAGTACAGTGGCATGATCACGGCTCACCACAGCTTTGATATTCTGGACTTGGTTGATCCTTCCACCTCAGCCTCCCGAGTAGCTGGGACTATAGGCACATGCTACCATGCCTGGCTAATTTTTAAAAATTTTTGTAGAGGCAGAGTCTCACTGTGTTGCCTACACTGCTCTTGAACTCTTGGGCTCAAGCAATTCTTTTGCCTTGGCCTCCCAGTGTGTCGGGATTATAGGTATGAGCTTCCCACACATGGCCCTCCTCTGGTAAATTACTCTTTTCTCTGTGTTATGAAAGCATTTTGTGTAAATCTCTAATTAAGTATTTTGACTGTGTCACTATTTTGTGAGCATTTATTTTGAAGACAGATAGTAGAGTGCCTTACGTTTTTGTTTCCCAACAACTAGGCATTATACAAACTGAGAAGTGAATTAATTTTCTGCACAAGTTCCCCTGATGACTCTACTGGGATACATATTTCATGCAGACCTAGTTTATTTCTGATCTTTGGCCTGTGCTTATGATCTCTTTGCCTGGATTGTCTTCTTTTCAGACTATACATATTCTATTCATTCCTCGAAATCCAGCTAAATCTCATCCCATTAAGGAGGTCTTCAGTGACTTTTCATTTATTTATGACTTGTTTCTCTGGGTAATCTGAGGTGTTTGTGACTGCCTTCTGTTGCTTTGTGTCCCTTAGTGCCTGGCTCATGCCTTACCAATTTGAGCGGATCCTTGAGTGGAATGATAAATACAGGACTATGCCTTAGGCTGAGTTTGTTGTTAGAGGCACCTGCTCTCTACTGTATCTATATCTCTGCTGTTTGACTTAGTAGGATACTTTTAAGGAGCGTTTTCCTCTTATGGTGTATGGAATATTTTGGAAACTTTTTTGCAACTTGATATGTAATTCGAAATTTGAGACATGCAGAAAAAGTGCAGGAATAGTACAAATGACCACCCATATGCCTCTGTTTGGGTTTAACTATTGCTAACGTTTAGCCATGTTGCTTTGACTCTGTATAACCTTCTCCCTCAACCATTTGAAATTAAATTGCAAATATATTGCTTCTCCCCTTAATATCTAAGAATGCGTCTTAGAAATAATGCTGTTTTTTCCATACTTTTATACATTTTTATTTCAAACCAGGCTCCAGCTAAGAAGGTATAAAATCACACCATTATCATATTTAGGGCAATTAAGCATTAACTCTATAGCATCATCTTTTTTTTTTTTTTTGAGTTGGAGTCTCACTCTGTCACCCAGACTGGAGTGCAGTGGCCGCTCCCGGCCACCGCAGCCTCGACCTGCTGGGCTCCGGCGATCCTTCCACCTCAGCCTTCCAGGTAGTAGCATCATCTTTTAAAGCAGTATTCTATATTTTGAAATTTTCTTTTTTTTTTTGAGTTGGAGTCTCACTTGGTCGCCCAGACTGGAGTGCAGTGGCCACTCCCGGCCACCGCAGCCTCTATCTGCTGGACTCCGGCGATCCTTCCGCCTCAGCCTTCTGATTAGCCGGAATTACAGGCATGCGCTACCATGCCCAGATAATTTTTTTTTGATTTATTGTAGAGATGAGGTCTCACTGCCCAGGCAGGTCTCGAACCCGCGGGCTCAGGCAATCCACTCACCTCAGCCTCCCAAAGTTGCGTGATTACAGGCTGAGCCACCAAGCCTGACTGAAATTTTCTTATGTTTAAAAATGTCATTAATTTTGATTCTCTTTTGCTTTTATTTTCTATAAACTGGAAATTAGATCTAGAGGTTTGATTAAATTTGGGTCAAATATTTTTGACAAAAATTCATATTGATGATACATGTTTTTTAAAAAAAATTTTTATTTTATTTTTGAGTTGGAGTCTCACTCTGTCGCCTAGGCTGGAGTGCAGCAGCACACTCCCTGCCACCACAGCCTCGACCTGCTGGGCACTAGCAATCCTTCCACCTCAGCCTTCCAAGTAGCCAGAACTACAGGTGTGCGCTACCATGCCCAGCTAATTTTTTTTTTTTATATTGTAGAGATGAAGTCTCAACATGTTGCCCAGGCTGGTCTCAAATTCACAGGCTCAGACAATTCTCTCGCCTCAGCCTCCCAAAGTACTGGGATTATAGACTTGAACCACTGCGCCTGGTTGATACATGTTTTATATTGAATGCATCAGGAATGGCAGAATGTCTGGTTCTCCACATTTTAGTGGTGATCCCTTAATAAGGTGGTAGAAACTACCAGAGATTAGTTTGCCTCATTATTTACAGTGCTAAGTTTACTTGGTTAGTGTGGTGTCCACTGCATTTCTTCATTGAAAAGGTACATTTTCCCCTTTGCAGTTATGCTTGATCTATGGGGTAACAACTTTGGCACTGTGTATCTTGTTTCTCAAAATTTTTTTCACCTAGTGTTTGGTTGTTGACTGTCATTTATTTTATTGGGGGTTTTCTAATGCTGTTGTTTGTTTAAATATACTGTTTTCTGTAATAAGAGCTTTAGTTTCTCTCCCTTTTATGTTTTAAACTTGTAAATTTTGCAAAAAACAAAATTTTTTTTTTTTGAGTTGGAGTCTCACTTTGTCGCCCAGGCTGGAGTGCAGTGGCACACTCACAACCAACCCAGCGTCGACCTGCTGGACTTAGGCGATTCGTCTGCCTCAGCCTTCCACATAGCAGGACCTACAGGCACGTGCTACCATGCCCGGCTAATTTTTGATTTATTGTAGAGACGGGGTCTCGCCAAGTTGCCCGGGCTGGACTCAAACCCGCGAGCCCAGGCAATCCACTCACCTTGACTCACCAAAAGTGCTGGTATTACAGGCTAAGCCACCAAACCCGGCTAATAAATTTACAGAAGAGTTGGAAGAACAGTTCAAAGGACTTCTGTATTTATTCATTTTATTTTTCGAAACAGAGTCTTGCTTTGCCACCCTGGCTGGAGTGCAATAGCATGATCATACTTTACCACAGCTTCAAACTCCTGGGCTCAGGGGATCCTTCTACCTCAGCCTCCTGAATAGCTAGGACTGCAGGTACATGCCACCTTGCCCAGTTATTTTTTTTTATTTTAATTTTTTGGTAGAGATAGGGTCTTGCTATGTTGCTCAGACTGGTCTTGAATTCCTGGCCTCAAGCAGTCCTTCTGCCTGGGTCTCGCAGAGTGTGGGGATTACAGGCATGAATTACTGTGCCTGCTTGAAAGAACTGCTATGCACTTTTCTTTCTTTCTTTTTTTTCTTGAGTTGGAGTCTCTGTTGCCCAGGCTGGAGTGCAGTGGCAAGCTCACTGCCACTGCAGCCTTGCCCTACTAGGCTCAGGTGATCCTTCCATCTCAGCCTTCCAAGTAAGTAGCTGGAACTAAAGGCATGTGCCACCATACCTGGCTAATTTGTTTTTGATTTATTGTAGAGATGAGGTCTCACCAAGTTGCCTGGGCTGGTCTCGAACCTGTGGGCTCAAGCAGTTTTCTCATCTTGGCTTCCCAAAGTGCTGGGATTATAGGTGTGAGCCACTGTACCCAGCCTAAGAACTCCTATGTATTATTTCATTCCCACTCACCAGTTTTTAATATTTTGTCACATTTGCTTTATCCTACTTTCCTCCCTTCCTACCAAAGCTCCCATATGTTTTTTTCTGAAACATTTGTAGTCATTCACAGATATCGTGTACCTCTTCACCTAATAACAAGTGTATTCTCTTCAGTATCCACAATATTAACAAATTGTGGACACTTAACATTGATTCAGGATCTGACACACAGTTCATATTCAAGTTTCCCTAGTTGTCCAAATAACATCTCTTACAGAATTCTTTTTCTGTAATCCTGAAACCAGTCTAAAATCAAACATTGGCATTTAATTGTCCTGTCTCTTTGGCTTTAAATCAGAAGAACCGGTTTTGTTTTTTTTTTTGGTTTTTTTTTTTTTTTTTTTTTTTTTTTTTGCCTTAGCTTTTTTTTGAGTCGGAGTCTTGCTCTTTCACACCTGAGCTCAAGCAATCCTCCCAGGTAGCTGGGACTGTAGACGCTTCTGTCTCCAAGCGCTCCACCCCCTTTATCACTATGTGTGTTTGTGTGTGTATTCTTTTCTCAGTTCTTAGAAAGCAGTTGGCATACCGTATGCACTTGTGACCTTTGATTTTTTTTTTAATTGTGGTAAAAATCGCGTAACAAAATTTACCATCTTAACCATTTTGATTATACAGCTCAGTAGTGTTAACTGTATTCACATTGTTGTACAACAGAGTTCTAGAACTTTTTCCTCTTGCAAAACTGAAACTCACTACCCTTTAAACAATAACTCCTCAATTTCCACCTCCCTCCAGTGGCAGCTGCCATTCTACTGTCTGTCTCTGAATTTGACAGTTTTGCATCCCTGTATAATTGGAATCATGTAGGATGTGTCTTGTCTTTTTTAGTGAGTGGCTTTTTTCACTTGCATAATGTCCTCTAGGTAATTCATTTGTAGCATGTGACTGGATTTCCTTCCTGTTTACAGCTGAATAATATTCTATTGTATGTATATACCACTGTATGCATATACCACCTTTTGTTTATCCATTCATCCATAAATCGATATTTGGGTTGCTTCCACCTCCTGACTATAGATATAGTGCTGTTGTGACACAGGTGTGCAAATATCTCTTTGAAACCCTTTCAATTCTTTTAGGTATATACCCAGAAGTGGGTTTGCTGGATCATATGGTAATTCTATTTTTATTTATTTATTTTTCCAAGTTGGAATCTCACTCTGTTGCTCAGACTGGAGTGCAGTGGTACACTCCTGGCCACCGCAGCCTCGACCTCCTGGGCTGCGGCGATCCTTCTGCCTTAGCCTTCCAAGTAGCTGGAACTACAGGCGTGCGCTACCACGCCCGGCTAATTTTTTGATTTATTGTAGAGATGAGGTCTCGTCAAGTTGCCTAGGCAGATCTCGAACCTGTAGGCTCAGGAAATCCACTCACCTCAGCCTCCCAAAACGCAGGTTTACAGGCTGAGCCACCGAGCCTGGCTGGTAATTCTATTTTTAAATTTCTGAGGAACCTCCTATTCTTTTACATAGTAGTTGCACCATTTTACAGTTTACCCCACAGTGTGCAAGGGTTTCACTTTCTCCACATCTTCACTGGCATTCATTATTTTCTGTTTTTTTATAGTAGCCATTCTAATTGATGTGAAGTAATAATCTCGTCTTTTGATCTGCTTTTCTCTGATGATTAGTTAAATTGAGTTAAACATTTTTTGAAACTTTTTAATTTCACTTTTATTTTTCGTGGTGCCAGAGTCTCACTACTGGGCTGGTCTCAAACTTCTGGCTTCAAGTGATCCTCCTACCCTGGTGGAATTGCAGGTGTGAGCCACCAAGCCCAACTGAGCATCTTTTCATATGATTATTGATAATTTATGTATCACCTTTAGAGAAACTTCTATCCAAGTCCTCTGCCCACTTTTAACATTTTTTATTTATTCATTTTTATTTATTTTTTAAGTTGGAGCCTCATTTCGTCGCCAAGGCTGGAATGTAGTAGGACGCTCTTGGCTACCATAGCCTCGACCTGCTGCGCTCAGGTAATCCTTCTGCCTCAGCCTTCCAAGTGACTGGAACTACAGGCAACGCTCTACCATGCCTGGCTAATTTTTTGACTTATTGTAGAGGGAGGTCTTGCCAAGTTGCCCAGGCTGGGCTTGAACCTGTGGGCTCAGGCAACCCTTTTACCTTGGCGTCCTGAAGTGCTGGTATTTATAGGTGTGAGCCACTGCACCCTGCCTGCCCACTTTTTAATTGGGTTACTTGATTTTTTTTTACTGTTGCGTTGTATATATTCTGGTTATTAACCTCTTGTCAGAAATGTGATTTGCAAATAACAAATAATCAATCCATTCTGTTGGTTGTCTTTTCACTGTGCTGATTTGTGTCTTGCCTAAAAGTTTCAAGGTTTGATGTAGTCCCATTAGTATATGATCTTTTTTTTTAACCTAACGTATACTCAAGAAGTCATTCCATAGCAGTTCAGAGAGTCCCCTGCCCTTTCTTTGTTGTTGTTAAAGCAACTTTAGTTTTGTAGTACTCCATTGTGTAGATGTATCCTAGTATGTTCACTCAGTTCCTATTATAACTCAAATGGGACATATTTGAGAGTAAAAAGGAGAACTAATTATGAGTGAATTGTGCCAGGATAACAGGCATGAATTGGAGTCTTCTTGGGCAAACTTAGATATATACTCTACTGTTAAATTATATTACCCTTTCTTCGGTGTAAAATCTTTTAAAAAATGTTTGTTGTGGTCAAACACATACACAGCAACTTCTATTATTGTTCTTTTGGTACTAAAATATAGCTCCTCAGCCCAAGAAATGAAGATGTGAGACTGAAAAAGTTATTAAGTTAGGCTAGTAGTTTCTCTGTGAACTGCACATACTTAAAGTCTGTGATTTTCTTGTTTCTTCTCATGATTTATGAACTTTTTTTTGTTTTTTGGGTCAGTCTCACTTTATCATCCAGGTTGGAGTGTAGTGCACTGCTGACGGCCACTGCAGCCTCTGTCTGCTGGGCTCAGACAATCCTTCCACCTCAACCTTCTAAGTAGCTGGAACTACAGGCATGTGCCACCATGCTCAGCTAATTTTTTTATATATCGTAGAGACGAGGTCTCACCATGTTGTCCAGGCTGGACTGGAACCCCTGGACTCAGGCAATCCTCTCACCTTGGCCTCCCAAAGTGCTGGGATTATAGGCGTGAGCCACTGTGCCCAATTTATGGAGCTTTTTCTAGGTGGTTCCCAAATTGTTTTGTTAACTATAGCTGCTTTTGTCTTAGTAGTAGTAAGAAGCTCCCTCCACTCATTTAAAAAAAACAACCGAGTACTATATTTTAAAAGTTTTACTTTTATAACTCCATAATAAGTCAGGCACAGTGACTCATACCTGTAATCTCAGCACTTTGAGAGGGTGAGGCAGGAGCCTCTCTTGAGCCTAGGAGTTCAAGATCAGCCCTGGCAATATAACAAGACCTTGTCTCTACAAAAACAATAAAAAAGTAGCTGGGTGTGTTGGCATGTGTGTTGTAGTCCCAGCTACTTGGGAGGCTGAGGCAGAAGGATCACCTTAGCCAAGGAGGTGGAGTTGCAGTGAGCTGTGATCCTGCCACTGCACTCCAGCCTGGGCAATAGTGAGGGCATGACTCAAAAAAAAAAAAAAAAAAAAAAAAAATATATATATATATAATTCAATAAAAGTAATATTCCATCACCACACAGATCATTCATTTTCTTCAACAGATAGAATGTTAAAACTTTTGCTAATGAACTTTAGCATTTTATTGTGGATATGCTCTGTACACAATCACAATTACTTTTCAGTAGAAGAAAGGACATTTTTGTCTGAAGTAGGAGAACTTAAAAGCTTTAACAAAATTTCAGGCCGGGTGTGGTTGCTCACGCCTATAATCCCAGCACTTTGGGAGGCCAAGGTGAGAGGATTGCCTGAGTCCGCAGGTTTGAGACCAGCCCAGATAACTTGGCGAGACCTCATTTCTACAATACATCAAAAAATTAGTCGGCATGGTGGCGCATGCCTGAAGTTCCGGCTACTTGGGAGGTTGAGGCGGAAGGATTGCCTGAGCCCGGCAGGTTGAGGCTGCGGTGGCTGGGAGCATGCCACTGCCCTTCAGCCTGGGTGACAGAGTGAGACTCCAACTCAAAAAACAAAAAACACAATTTCAGTTTCATATATAGCAGTAGGCTCAAATTAAACTCATTTTGCATCAGGCAAAGTATAGTTTACAAATGTGGTCTGTGTTTCTTGAACTTAAAGGCATTGGGACACTTGGTTTTTTTGTTTCTTGTGTTTCTTTTCTTATTTTCCTTCTTTCTTTTTTTTTTGTGGGTTGGAGTATTACTCTGTTGCCCAGGCTGGAGTGTAGTGGCATGCTTATGGCTAACACAGCCTCTATCTGCTAGGTTCAGGTGACCCTTCCACCTCAGCCTTCCAAGTAGCTGGAACTACAGGCCTGGCTAATTTTTTGATTTATTGTGGAGATGAGGTCTCGCCAAGTTGCCAAGGCTGGTCTTGAGCATGTAGGCTCAGGCAATCCTCTCACCTTGGCCTCCCAAAGTGCTGGTATTATAGGTATGAGCCACCATGCTTGGCCTTTATTTTCTTTTTAAAAAAAATTTGGCCTGGCTCGTTGGCTTAACCTGTAATATCAGCACTTTGGGAAGCTGAGGCGAGTGGATTGACTGAGCCCGTGGGTTCGAGACCAACCCCGGCACTTTGGCCTGAAGTCTCTACAATAAAATAAACAAAATTAGCTGGCGTGGTAGTGCATGTTTGTAGCTCTGGCTACTTGAAAGGCTGAGGCGGAAGGATTGCTGGAGCCCAGCAGGTCACCACTGGGGTGGCTGTGAGTGTGCCGCTGCACTCCAGCCTGGTTGACAGAGTGAGACTCCAACTCACACATACAAGAAAAATTTGCTTTTTTGAGACAGGGTCTCTCGCTGTGTCACCTAGTCTAGAGTTTAGTGGTGCACAATGATAACTTTCTGCAGCCTTGAACTCCTAGATTCAAGTGATCCTCCTGCCACAGGCTCCTGAGTAACTAGGACAATAAGCATGTACCACCAGGCACTGCTATGTTTCCTGTTTTTAAGGATAAAGATTTTCACTTCTGTTGAATGTTTCACTGTTAAACAGTGATTTGGGTTCAGAAGCTGTAATTTTTATATGGTTCCATTATTCACAGCTGATGGACATTAGGTCTTTTTCACTTCTTAGTTACTATGAATAATGCAGCTATAAACACTTGTGTACAGGATTGTGTGAACTTAATGCTTTTAGTTCCCTTGGGGGGATATACCCAGGAATGGAATTGTTGGGTCACAGGGTAATTCTACATTTAACATTTGAGGAAATTCCCAACTGTTTCCCAAGAGGCTGCATTATTTTATATTCCCACCAGCAGTATATAAGGGTTCCTGTTTCTCTACACCCTCATTAACATTTGTTATTGTTGTTCTTTGTTTTTTGTTTTTTGTTTTTTTGAGTCAGAGTCTCACTCTGTCTCCCAGGCTGGAGTGCAGTGGCATGCTCACAGCCACCACAGCCTATACCAACTGGGCTCAGTTGATCCTTCCGTCACAGCCTTCCAAGTAGCTGGAACTACAGGCATGTGCTACCTCGCCCCATCTTTGTTCCTCTTTTTAATTGTAGCCATCCTAGTGGGTGTCAAGTGTTATCTCATTGTTGTATTTATGTATGTATGTGTTTATTTATTTTATTTTATTTATTTATTTTTTGAGTTGGAGTCTCACTCTGTCACCCAGACTGGAGTGCAGTGGCCGCTCCCGGCCACCGCAGCCTCGACCTGCTGGGCTTCAGCGATCCTTCTGTCTCAACCTTCCGAGTAGCTGGAACTACAGGCGCGCATTACCACGCCCGGCTCATTTTTTATTTATTGTAGAGATGAGGTCTCACCAGGTTGCCCAGGCGGGTCTCGAACCCGCGGGCTCAGGCAATCCACTCTCCTCAGCCTCCCAAAGGCGCGGGATTACAGGCTGAGCCACCGAGCCGGCTTGTGTTTATTTATTTTAGAAACCAGATCTTGCTATCTTGCCCGGGCTGGAGTGTAGTGGTTGTTTACAGGCATGGTCATAGCACACTGCAGCCTTGAACTTGCCTTGAACTCTTGGTATCAAGCCATCCTCTTGCGTCAGCTTCCCAAGTAGCTGAGAGTACAGAGGCACGCCGCTGTGCCCTGCACTCATTGTGGTTTTGCTTTGTATTTTTCTAATGACTGATGAAGCTGAGCATCTTTTCGTGTTTTGTTGTTATTTATATATCTTATTTAGAGAAATAACTCTTCACATCCTTTGACCTTTTTATTCATTTATTTATTTGAGTCTGAGTCTCACCTTGTCTCCCACGCTGGAGGGCAGTAACTATTCACATCCTTTGGCGATTTTATTTATATTTGACTTGGTGTCTCTGTACCCCAGGCTGGAGGGCAGTGGGATGATCACAGTTACCACAGCCTCAACCTGCTGGGCTTACATGCCTCAGCCTTCTTTTTTTTTTTTTTGAGCTGGAATCTCACTCTGTCACCCAGACTGGAGTGCAGTGGCACGCTCCCAGCCACCGCAGCCTCGACATGCTGGTCTCCGGTGATTCTTCCGCCTCAGCCTTCCAAGTAGCTGGAATTACGGGCATGTGCTACCACACCCAGCTAATTTTATTTATTTATTGTAGAGATGAGGTCTTGCCAAGTTGCCCAGGCAGGTCTTGAACCCCAGGGCTCAGGCAATTCACTCACCTTGGCCTCCCAAAGCACGGGATTACAACCTGAGCCACTGAACCCGGCTTGTCTCAGCCTTCTAAGTAGCTGGGACTATAGGTGTGTACCACCACCGCTTCTGGCTAATTTATTGGTTGTTTAGGCTGGTCTTGAACTCCTGGGACTCAGGCAGTACCTTGGGCCTAGGTAAACTTCTTGCCTCAGCCTCCCAAGGTAATGGGATTACACACATGAGCCACTGTGATTGACCTCTTTGGCCATTTAAAAAAATGGAGTTATTGTTCTTTTTATTTCTCGGTTGTTAGAGTTTTTTTGTTTTTTGTTTTTTTTTTTTTGAGTGGAGGTCTCACTGTCATCCATGCTAGAGTGCAGTGGCATGATCATGGCCTCTATCTCCTGGGCTCAGGCGATCCTTCTACCTTAGCTTCCCAAATAGCTGGGATTGTGGATGTGTGCTAGCATGCCTGGCTAATTCTTGATTTTATTTTTTGTAGAACTGAGTTTTTACTATGTTTTCTAGGCTGATCTCACACTCTTTGGCTCGAGCAGTTCTCCCACCTTGGTCCCCCAAAGTGCTGGCATTACAGGCGTTAGCTGCTGTGCCTGGCCTAGAGTTTTTTATATATTCCAGATACAAGTCATTTATTAGATATATGACTTGGAGAAATTTTCTCCCATTCTGTGGATTTTAAGAACTTTCTTGATGGTGTCATTGAAGCACAGAAGTTTCCGATTTTGTTGATGTCTAATTTATTGATTTTTTTTCTTTTGTTTGTGCTTTTGGTGTCATATCTAAGGCAGCTTCTCCTAATCCAAGGTCATACTCCTATTGGCTGTATTTAATGGAGTAGAAATTTGTCAAGTGACTGCTTTTTTTATTTTAATCAAGCATGTGATTTTTTTTTTTTAAGTTGGAGTTTCACTCTGTTGCCCAGGTTGGAGTGCCATGGCACACTCACAGCCACCCCAGCGTTGACCTGCTGTGCTCTGTGATCCTTCTGCCTCATCCTTCCAAGTAATTGGAACTACAGGCACACGCTACCATGCCTGGCTAATTTTTTAATCTTTTTTTTTTGAGTTGGAGTCTCACTCTGTCACCCAGACTGGAGTGCAGTGGCTGTTCCTGGCTACTGCAGCCTCGACCTGCCGGGCTCTGGTGATCCTTCCACCTCAGCCTTCCAAGTAGCTGAAACTACAGGTGCACTAATTTTTTAGTCTTATTGTAGATACGAGGTCTCGCCAAGTTGCTTGGGCAGGTCTCAAACCTGCGGGCTCAGGTAATCCACCTGTTTCGGCCTCCCATAGTGCTGGGATTACAGGCTGAGCCACCAAACCTCGCCTAATGTGGATTGTTTTTAATGGTTGTAAATATAAATATGAGTTTCACCTTTTCATTAAGAAGAAGCTATAGGCTGAGCACGGTGGCTCATGCCTTTAATCCCAGCACTTTGGGAGGCTGAGGTGAGAGTATTGCCTGAGCCTGCAGATTCGAGACCAGCCTGGACAACTTGGTGAGACCTCGTCTCCACAATAAAAAAAAAGTTAACTGGGAGTTGTAACACGTACCTGTAGTTCCAGCTACTTGGAAGGCTAACAATTTAGTTAATAATTTCCAAAAAAAAAAAAAGAGAGAGAGAGAGATGAGATCTGGCCATGTTGTCCAAGCTGGATCCAAACTCTTGGGCATAAGCAATCTTTCTGTCTCTGCCTTCTGAATATTTGGAACTACAGGTGTAACCTGCTGTGTTCAGCTTTCCAAGTGGGATTTATTCTAGATATACAAGGCTGATTTGACATTCAAAAAATCAGTATAATTTATTACATCAACAGGCTAAAGAAAAAATTCATATGATTATTTAAAATTTTTTTTTGAGTTGGAGTCTCACTCTGTCGCCAGGCTGGAGTGCAGTGGCAGGCTCACGGCCACCCCAGCGTTGACCTGATGGGATCCGGTTATCCTTCTGCCTTAGCCTTCCAAGTAGCCAGAACTATTTGACAAAACCCAACATCCTTTCGTGATAAAAATGCTCAGAAAACTAGGACTAAAGAAGAATTTCCTCAAGTTGAAATAGAATATCTACAAAAACCCCACAGCTAACTTTACACTTCATAGTAAGACACTAGAAGCTTTCCTGTTAAAAATCAGGATCTAGGCAAGAGATCCCCTCTTACCACTCCTTTCGGTGTTGTCCTGGAAGTCCTAGCTAGTACAATAAGACAAGAAAGAAAAGGGAATAAAAGGTACCCAGATTGGAGAAGGAAGATCTAAAATTGTCTTGTTTCCAGGTGACATCATTTCTGTGTGGAGAAATTCAGAGTCAACAGAGACACTCCTGGAATTAAAAAAGTTGGTTATAACAAGGTTTTTAGATACAAGATGAATAAACAAAAGTCAATTGCTTTCTTTTGTATCAGCAATGAATAATTGGAGTTTGGAATAAAAAGCATAGTACCATCTACGTTAGCTCCAAAAAAGGAAAAATACTTAGATATAAATCTAACAAACTATGTATAAGATTTATGTGAGGAAAACTACAAAACTCTGATGAAGGAAATGAAAGAAGACCTAGGTGGATGGAGAAATATTCCGTATACTTGGATATGTCAATGTCGTTATGATGACAGTTCTTCACTACTTGATCTATAGATTCACTGTGATCCCAGGAAGGTAGAATCCCAGCAGTGTATTTTGTGAATGTTAATAAGCAAAGCTCCTTTTACTCAGTTAAGTATCATTAGTGCCCATGAAATGAATGGTTACTTGAAGACAGGATATTCGTAGTAGTCTAAAATATTACTCTAAAATATTAATATTTTTAGACAAAGAAAAGTTGAAAGAATAGTACAGGTTAATACTATATACTTATCTCCTACAGTATTATATATTTATAAAATTATAACATTTATTCATTTATTTTGTCCTTTTTTAAATTTTGGGGGTTTTTTTGACATTTGTTATAATATCATATTTTCTTATCTCGCTGTATTAGTTTGCTAAGGCTGCTGTGACAAAATACCACAAACTGAGTGGCATAAACAACAAACCTTCATTGTTTCACAGTGTTGGAGGGTAGATGTCCAAGATCAAGGTTTCAGGGCCATGTTTTTTTCTAAAGGCATTAGGGAAGGATCTGTGCTAAGCCTGTTTCCTAGTTTCCAGTAGTTCCTTGACTTGTGTCAGCAGAAATTTATTTTTGCATGTACCCAAATATCCCCTCATAAATAACAATCATATTGGATTAGGAGCCTTACTTCAGTATGACCTTATCTTACCTAATTACATCTACAGTGACCCTATTGCCCTTTGCATTACTAGGGATTAGGACTTCAGCATATGAATTTTGGGAGGATATAATTTAACCCCTGGCCTCAGGCAGTTCTGCCTGGGCCCCCCATAGAGCTGCGATAACACGTGTGGATCACTGGGCCTAGCCTTTTTTTTTTTTTTTTATAAAGGTTAGTCAAATGAAGCAGTGGAAATGGAGAAATAAATTTGCAACTAATTGTGATCAATTAGTGGTAAATACCACTGCACTGGGACCAGGCTCAAAGCAGTTTTCATTTTTATTTATTTTAGTTTTTGTGGCAGGGTCTCACTCTGTGAGAGGGCAGGCAGGCTGGAGGGCAGTGGCACAGTCACAGTTCACTGCAGCCTTGGCCTGGACTCGGGCAATCCTTCTACTTCAGCCTCCTGAGTAGCTGGGACTATAGGCATGTGCCACCATGCCCAGCTGTTTTTTATTTTTGTAGTGACTGATCTTGAACTCCTGGGCTCAGACAGTCCTTTCACCTCTCAAAGTGCTGGGATTATAGATATGAGCCACAGTGCCCACACTGCAAAACAGTTTTTTAGGTTGCTAACATGGAACTCTATGAAATCATTGGTTGGTTTTCTGAAATTTATTACAAAGTTAACTCTGGGAATCAAAGCCAGTGGGTGATGTGGTTTAAAAATAGCAAAAATTTCTTTTTTTTTTTTTGAGTTGGAGTCTCACTCTGTCACCCATACTGGAGTGCAGTGGCCGCTCCCAGCCATCGCTGCCTCGCCTGCTGGGCTCCAGCAATCCTTCTGCCTCAGCCTTCCAAGTAGCTGGAACTACAGGTGTGCGCTACCACGCCTGGCTAA
>NW_007095677.1:79253-80732 GCF_000164805.1 Carlito syrichta
GGCTGAGCCACCGAGCCCGGCGCAAAAGTTTCTTGAATGGCCGAGTGCGGTGGCTCAACCTGTAATCCCAGCACTTTGGGAGGCCCAGGCGAGAGGATTGCCTGAGCGTGGGGGTTTGAGACCTGCCTGGGCAACTTGGTGAGACCTCTTCTCTACAATACATCACAAAAATTAGCTGGGCGTGGTGGTTTGCATCTGTAGTTCCAGCTACTTGGAAGGCTGAGGCGAAAGGATTGCTTACACTCAGCAGGTGGAGGCTGCGGTGGCTGTGAGCGTGCGCTGCACTCCAGCCTGGGTGACAAGAGTGAGACTCCAACTCAAAAAAAATACAAAAAAAGGTAGTAGATGGTAAGTTGTAATCATTCTGTGCTCTACAAATTTTAAGTCTTTTCTTTTCTTTTTTTTTTTATTTGGAGCCTCACTCTGTCGCCCAGGCTGGAGTGCAGCCGCACGCTCATGACCACCACAGCCTCCACCTGCTGAGCTCAGGGAGTCATTCTGCCTCAGCCTTCCAAGTAGCTGGCACTAGAGGCTTGCGTCACCATGTCTGGCTAATTTTTTGATTTATTGAGGAGATGAGGTCTTGCCAAGTTGCCCAGGCTGATCTTGAAACCCTGGACTCAGGCAGTCCTTTTGCCTCTGTCTCCTAAAGTGCAGGAATTACAGGCATGAGCCACTGCGCCTGGCCAATGGAGGTTTTAAAAGGAGCGAGAAAACCTTGCATTCCATCTAATTCTGTTACCTTAGCTTTGTGAATAGTAAGTACTGCCAACTCAAGTTAATTCTTGTTATTTATAGTAATCATGTCTTGTAAGGCTGCCTTGAAAACTGAATTAGTAATTATTGAACTTTTCTCCTAAGAGAAATGCAGGCCTCTGGTGACAGTTTTGTTAGTTGATTAATGTGTTGCCTTGTTCTATGTGTCCTATTTAATTCATATAGCTGATTCATTAAAATGGGACTCACAGTGAGCAGCAGTTTTACCTCCTGCCTGAATCAAGCTTATTAAACACATATTTTGTCTGTAAGGCACACCACAGCCTTCTTGCACTGCAGAACACTGAACTTCAGCCATAAACACTTAAACAGCAAAATCACCAACACACAAAAATGCAAAAATGGAACATTCAGTAGACTGCAAAGAGGATACTTGTTTACAGTATGAAAGTTGAAATAAGGTAAAATGTCACCTCTTTTGACCTTAGCTGGGAACCTGCACTCTGAGCAGCTCAAAATTTTCTCTGCCTTGGTGGTCATTTGTGGACATGTACATGCTTTGTGTGGCACTATGAGTATTGATTCTGGGGGAGGTACAGGTTGATTTTAGCAAGTAGCTAGATTTACAAATGCAGAATCTGGGAATATTGAGGATTTGCTTTAGTTTGAGCACAGGGAAACAATAAGCAGTTTTTCCTCTTAAATTTTTTTTTTTTTTTTGAGTTGGAGTCTCACTCTGTTGCCCAGACTGGAGTACAGTGG
>NW_007095677.1:80752-88674 GCF_000164805.1 Carlito syrichta
CGGCGATCCATCCGCCTCAGCTTCCAAGTAGCCGGAATACAGGCATGCGCTACCACACCCGACTGATTTTTTGATTTATTGTAGAGATGAGGTCTCGCTGCCCAGGTGGGTCTCGAACCCGCGGGCTCAGGCAATCCACTCACCTCAGCCTCCCAAAGGCGCGGGATTACAGGCTGAGCCACCGAGCCCGGCTTTTCCTCTTAAATTAATTTTAGTTGTTAACTCCAGGGATATAAGAAATATGCTTTTAAATTCAAAGTTGAAAAATCCAAAATGTATACTGACATTTTTTTCCTGAGCTTAAGTCATATAGATTCCCAGTTTGGGAACATTTTTTTCTGTGTTAGCTATTTGAACTTAATTCTGTACATTCTCATTGTAAGGGCAAAACTGTTTTCATAATAGTACTAAGACATTATTAGATCTTTTTACTGTTGGTGTTTTTACCTAGCATACAAGCAGTAGTGAATAAAACTGCTGGCTTCTTACTGTGATTCAACAAATGCTACCAAACTGTTCTGGCAATCATTGTATGTTTACTCTTCTCTCATACTGGTAGTTAAAAAAAAAGCCAATTTCACTTAACAATGTCATTGATGAAGTGGTTAAAGTAATTTTATTAAATGTCAATTATTGAGCATATGATCTTTTTCTTTTTTGAGTTGAGGTCTCACTCTGTCACCCAGGCTGGAGTGCAGTGGCACGGTCATGGCTCACCATAGCTTCTGGCCTTGACTCTCAATTTCCTGGGCTCAGTGATCCTTCTACCTCAGCCTCCTGAATAGATGGGGTGATGATATGCACTATCATACCTAATCTTCTTCATTTTTAGTAGTGACAAGTTTTTGCTATGTTGCCCAGGCTGTTCTCAAACTTCTGGACTCAAACACACTTCCTATCTTAGCCTTTTAAGTGCTGGGATTACAGGCATGAGCCACCATGCGCAGCCCAGATTTGTGTGTGTGTGTGTGTGTGTGTGTGTGTGTGTGTGTGTGTATTTTTAAAAAGTTTTTGTAGAGATGGGGTCTCCCTATGTTGCCCAGGCTGATCTCAAACTCTTGGCTTCAAGTGATCCTCCCACCTCAGCTTCCCAAAGTACTGGGATTGCAGGAGCCAACACTTTTGGCCTGGTAAGCATGTGTTTTCTAGTGTAGGATGCTGTGGACAGAGTTGTTACCTTAAAATTTGTGTTGAAGTCCTAATCCTGAATGTGATGGCATTTGGAGATGGGACCTCTGGGAGTTAATTAAGTTTAGATGAGTTCGTGAGGGTGGGGCCCTCATAATGGGAATAGTACCCTTATTAGGAGAAGCACCAGAGAACTTGCTGTTTCTCCATCAAGGCAGGTACAGATCCCTCACCAGAACCTGAGTTTGCTGTCACCTTGATCTTGGACTTCAGTCTCCAAATTGTATGAGATTAAATTTGTTTTTTAAAATTAATTATCACCCAGGCTGTCTGTCGCCCAGGCTGGAGTGCAGTGGCATGCTCCCAGCCACCGCAGCCTCGACCTGCTAGGTGATCCTTCTGCCTCAGCCTTCCAAGTAGCCGGAATTACAGGCACGCGCTACCACGCCCAGCTAATTTTTGATTTATTGTAGAGACGAGGTGTCACCAAGTTGCCCAGGTGGGTCTCGAACCCGCGGGCTCAGGCAGTCCACTCGCCTTAGCCTCCCAAAGTGCTGGGATTACAGGCTGAGTTACCGAGCCTGGCCAGATTTCTGTTTATTCAATCACCCAATCTGTGGTATTTTTATGGCAGCCCAAGGAGACTAATATACAATGTTTGCAGAAATGGGAAGATAGATAAAGCGCTTTTACTGTTTATAGAAGTAGCACAGATTTCTTGAGGGAAAGCACTTACATAATTGTACTATTCACTGTTTTCATGGAATCCACATTTGACTTGAAAGAATGACAGATTGTTCAGAGAGAGGGAGGGGGGAAAGAGGTAGGTAGGTGGAGGGAGGATAAGGGAGAGGGTCCAAGTTACAATATCAGGGATGAAAGTGGGGAATATCACCATAGTTCTTACAGACAACAAAATGATAAGGGAATATCGCTGACAATTCTGTGTCCCAGCATTCTGTGACTTTGGATAAATGGATCAATTATTTCAAAGACACAAACTACCAAAACCTAACAAGAAAAATACAACTTGAATAGTCTTTTCTAGTAAATAAATTGAATTTATAGTTAAAAGTCTTCCAAGCAAAGGAAACTTGAGGACCAGATGGTTGCATTGATGAATTCTACCATTTAAGGAGGATTTTATATCTTTTCTAGAAAGTATTATAAGAAATTTGTCCCCAGTCATTTTATGAGGCTAGATGAAAAATCAGATATATTACAAGAAAAGAAAACCACACCAGTATTCCTCATGAACATATATTCAAAAGTCACAACAAAATACTAGTACCGCAATTCCACGAATACACAAAAAGGATAATACATCATGACCAAATGAGGTATATTCTGGGAATGCAAATGCAAGGCTAATTCAATATTTGAAAAATCAATCAGGGTAATTTACTAATTAATTGGCTAAGAAAACCTGCTCATCTCTGTAAATGAAGAATAAATAACTGACAAAATTCAACATACTTTTATGATAAAAATTCTTACAAACTAGGAATAGAGAGGATATTCTTCAGTCTGATAAAGGGCATGCTCAAAAATCTATAGTTATGTCATTATTTGTCTTGTTTTTGTTTTTGGGTGAGTGAGTAGGAACTTTAATTAGAGGATAGAAAAGCTCCTGGCAGTGGGAGGGACCTGAAGGGGTTGCCAGTTACGTCACATTAATAGTGAGGGACTGAATACTTCCTTTCCTAAAATTGGGAACAGTGCAGTAAGGCAAGAAAAAAAAAAGACCCATATTCATTTTTAAATTTTTATTTACTTACTGTTGAGTTGAGGTCTTACTCTGTCACCCAGGCTGGAGTACAGTGACACCGTCACATTCTACTGCAACCTCCAACTTCCAGTCTTATGTGTTCCTTCTGCCTCAGCCTCTCCAGTAGCTGGGACTACAGGCATGTGCTGCCACGCCTGGCTAGTGTTTTGATTTTTTTTTAAATTGAGTCGGAGTCTCACTCTGTCGCCCAGGCCACTCTGTTCACCTGCTGGTGATCTTTCTGCCTCAGCCTTCCAAGTAGCTGGAATTATAGGTGCACGCCACCACGCCCAGCTAATTTTTTGATTTGTTGTAGACATAAAAGGTCTTGCCAAGTTGCCCAGGCTGGTCTTGAACTCGTGGGTTAGGCTATCTTCTTGCCTCAGCCTCCTAAAGTGCTAGGATTGCAGGCAAGATCCACCGTGCCTAGGCTAGTTTTTTGATTCTTCTTTTTTTTTTTTTTTTTTGGTAGAGATAAGGTCTCACTATGTTTTCCAGGCTGGTCTTAAACTCCTGGGCTCAAGCATTCCTCCCGCCTCAGCCTCCCAACAGTTTGGGATTACAGGTGTGAGCCACTGTACTTGGCTGGCATTTAGAATAGAAAGGAAGAAATAAAGTTGCCCCTATTTGCAGATGATATGATTGTCTATGTAAAAAGTCCCAAGGCATCTATAAGTAAGCTTCTAGAATAAGTGGGTTTAGCAAGGTTGTGGGATATATGGACAATATATAAAAATAAATTGTATTTCTGTATATTAGCAGTGAACGCCTGCATATGAAATAAGAAAAAACCTAGCCAGGTGTGGTGACTCACGCCTGTAAACCCAGCACTTGGGAAGTGGAGACGTGAGGATTGCCTGAGTCCAGGGGCTCGAGACCAGCCTGGGCAACTTGTTGACACTTCATCTCTACAATAAATCAAAAAATTAGCTGAACATGGTAGCATATGCCTGTGATTCCAACTATTTGGAAGGCTGAGGTGGAAGGATTGCCTGAGCCCAGCAGGCTGAGGTTGCAGTGGCAATGAGTGTATCACTGCACTCCAGCCTGGGCGGCAGAGTGAGGCTCCAACTCAAAAAGAAACAAAAACCACCACCACCACCACCAACAGCAAAACAGTAACATTTAAATAGCATTAAAAAATCAAACAGACCAGGCATGGTGGCTCACACATGTAATCCTAACACTTTAGGAGGTTGAGGTGAGGGGATTCTCTGAATCCAGGGGTTTGGACCAGCCTGGGAACCTTGGCGAGACCATGTCTCTATAATAAATGAAAAAACTTGCTGGGTGTGTTGGCGTGTATCTGTAGTTCCAACTACTTGAATAGCTGTGATGGAAGGATTGCCTGAGCCCAGCAGGTCAAGGCTGTGGTGGCTATGAGGCATGCCACTGCACGCCAGCCTGGATGACAGAGTGAGACTCCAACTCAAAAAAAAAACAACCCACAAACAAAACAAATCAAACAAGGTCAGGTATAATAACTGATACCGTAATTCCACCACTGTGGGGACAAGGTGGGAGGATTGCTTGAGGCTAGGGGTTCAAGACCAGCCTGAGCAATGTAGTGATACCCCATCTTTTCAAAAATAAGAAATAAAAATCAAGTGTGAGTATAAATCTCATGAAATGTGCACAGGAAAGGATACCCATCGTACGTCATTCGGAAATTGCAAAATGAAAACAAGATACCACTATACTCTTATTAGAATGGCTGAAATCCAAAGCACTGGCCACACCAAATGCTGTCAAAGATATCAAGCAACAGGGACTCTCATTCGTTGCTGATGGGAATGCAGAGTGATGCAGCCACTTTGGAATACAGTTTGACGGTTTCATGTAGAACTCTTACCGTGTGATCCAGCAATCTTGCCTCTTGCTATTTACCCACATGAGTTGAAAATGACATCTACACAAAAGCTTGCATTTGAATGTTTATACTAGTTTTATTCATAATTGCCCAAACCTAGAAGCAACCCAAGATGTCCTTCAATAGGGGAATTAATAAACACAGTGTGGTACATCCATATGATGGTAAAAAGCAATTAAAAAAAAACTGTCAAGTCACAAAAAGATATGGAGGAACTAAGTGAAAGAAGCCAATCTGAAAAAGCTACAGCTTCTTACATACATACCGTATGGTTTCAAGTATATGACATTCTGGAATGAGCAAAACTATGGAGACAGTAAAAAGACTATATCCAGGGGCTTAGGGGACAGAGATTAATAGGTGAGAGCACAGGATTTTTAGGGCAGTGAAACTATTCTGTTTGGTACTATCTTTGATATGATGATATATGTCATAACATCTGTCAAAACTCAGAGAATGGACACTCTCAAGAGTGAACCTTGATGTGTACTATGGATTTTGGGTGATGATGCATCAGTGTTGGTTTATTGATGGCAACATATGTAGCACTCTGATGCAGAATGTTGAGGTTGGGGTGAGCTGTTGTATGTTGGAGGAGAGGAGAGAGGATGTATGGGAACTCTGTACTTTCTGCTCAGTTTTCTGCCAACCTGAAGTTGTTCTAAAAGATAGTGCATATAAAAATATTTTTTAAAAATGAATAAAAGCCTGGGTATGTGGCAGATTTTTTTTTTTTTTTTGGAAAAGGAATAAAAGGAGCATATTGCTTTAAGGAAAACAATTGTATTTGTTGCCAGTGATAAAAATTTGAGTAGCCAGGACTAGAGTTTTGGAAAGCTTGTATCTGCCATTGTGGAGTTGATATTCTTATAATTCATGTATTTTGTGATGGCACCCATTGTGGTTTTAAGGAATATGATTGTATTTTGTAAGAAATGTGACAATTGGATGATACACATAATTCTCTGAAACCAGTACTTTCCAGACAATCAATGCGTGATGTTATAAAATTATGCACATGTTAAAGTTCCATTCAAATTGCAGGGCAAAACAGTGGATTATAATATAACAGTACAAAAAACTTATTTATATTATTTCAGATGATACATTGCAGATAACTTTAATAAACTAGTGCTTGTCAAGTTTTGTTGGCCTATCAAAGAATATTTTAAATGATCTGAGATGGCTGTTTTTCAGATATCTGTATCTGAATCCTTTCCAGATATATATATATATATATATATATATATCTAGATATTTTTCGTAATATTTTCCTTATACCTCAATCCAAATAACATATTGCAACAGATTGAATGCAGAAGCAGACATGAGAATCCAGCTGTTTCCCATTAAGTTAGACATTGAAAAGTTAGGCAGGGGCAAGAGGATGGCCTGAGCCCAAGGGTTGGAGACCAGCCTTGGCAACTTGGCGAGACCTTGTCTCTATAATAAATAAAAAAATTAGCCAGACGTGGTGGCGCATACCTGTGATTCCAGTTACTTGAACGATTGAGGCAGAAGGATCACCCGAGAGCCCTTCCAGCCTGGGCGACAGAGTGAGACTCTGACACACACACAAAAATAAATAAAAAAGAAGACAGGCTGGGTCCGGTGGGTCAAGCTTGTAATCCCAGCACTTTGGGAGGCTGAGGCGAGAGGATTGCCTGAGCCCATGGGTTCGAGACCAGCCTGGGCAACTTGGTGAGACCTTGTCTCTACAATAAATAAAAAAATTAGCCGGGCATGGTAGCAGATGCCTGTAGTTCTGGCTACTTGGAAGACTGAGACAGAAGGATTGCCGGAGCCCAGTGGGTTGACGCTGGGGTGCCTGTGAGCATGCCACTGTACTCCAGCCTGGGCGACGGAGTGAGACTCCGACTCAAAAAAAAAAAAAGACATTGAAAATATTTGTAAAAATGTGAAAATGCTGCTGTTGTCACTAATTGCTTTTGGGGAAGACAAGATATTTATTATAATGAGTTTGTCATTACTTAAATTGAATTAACAAATTTTTAAAAATTTTGTTTTAATTTCTTTCTGTCTTTTCCCCTGAGTTGAATTTTTGCTCTGTCCCCCAGGCTGGAGCACAGTGGTACGATCATGGCTTATTGTAGCCTCGACCTCCTCAGCTCAGGCGATTCTTATGCTTCAGCTTCCTGGGTAGCTGGGAAGACAGGCATACATCACTACGCCTGGCTAGTTTTTTGATCTTTTTGTAGAGATGAGGTCTTGCTATGCTACTGAGACTGTCCTTGAACTCCAGGGCTCAAACAATCAGCAGTCCACATGCTTCAGTCTCCGAAAGTGCTGGGATTGCAGATGTGAGGTACCTTGCCTGGCCAAAATTTTGTTTTAATTTCTAATATGTCAAGTGTGTATAAATACTACATTGAACAGGAATTTGGAAGGATATTCAGTTTGTCTTTTTTTTTTTAGTCAGAGTCAGACTGTCACCCAGGCGGGAGTGCAGTGGCACACTCACAGCCACTGCAGCCTTGATCTGCTGGGCACAGGTGATCCTTCTGCCTCAGCCTTCCAAGTAACGGGAACCACAGGCATGTACCACCACGCTGTGCTAATTTTTTGATTTATTGTGGAGCTGAGGTCTTGCCAACTTGCCCAGGCTGGTCTCCAACCCATGGGCTCAGGCAATCCTCTCACCCTGGCCTCCCAAAGTGCTGGGATTATAGGTATGAGCCACTGTGCCCGGCCAATCTTCAGTTAGTTTTTTTTTTTTCCTTTTGAGTTTGAGTCTCAGTCTGTCGCCCAGGCTGGAGGAGAGTGGCATGCTCACATCCACTGCGGCCTCAAGCTGCTGGGTTTAGACGATCCTTCCGCCTCAGCCTTCCAAGTAGCTGGGCCTACAGACATGCACTGTCATGCCCGGCTAATTTTTCTTGATTTTATTGTAGAGACGAAGTTTTGCCAAGTTGCCCAGGCTGGTCTTGAACCCGTGGGCTCAGGCAATCCACTCGCCTTGGCCTCCCAAAGTACTGGAATTAAGACAGTACCGAGCCTGGCTCATCTTCAGTTTTTAAGAGTAAAGAGGTCCTGAAATAAAAAGTTTAAAAACTTGCTCCAGCCGGGCTCAGTGGCTCAGCCTGTAATCCCGTGCCTTTGGGAGGCTGAGGTGAGTGGATTGCCTGAGCCTGCTGT
>NW_007095677.1:88694-89892 GCF_000164805.1 Carlito syrichta
TTCCAAAAACTGAAAAAAGCTTTCCATAGATTGAAATGACATGAGTTATTTTATTTTATTTTTAGCTGCTTAGGAGTACTCCTCATATTATCATCTGTAGGTAATTGTTTTATGATAAATGAACATCATATCTTTCGTCATCTCACTGTACTGTAATTCCGTCAACTTCAAGTACGAGGCGGACGCATCGCGCGAACCCAGCAGTAGAGGCTGCGGTGGCTGGGAGCGGCCACTGCACACCAGTCTGGGTGACAGAGTGAGACTCCAACTCAAAAAAAAAAAAAACTTGCTCCAAGCACCTGTAGTCCCAGCTACTTGGGAGCCTGTTGCAGGGGGATTGCTTGAGCCCAGGACTTTGAGGTTACAGCCTGGGTGACAGAGCAAGACCCTGTCTCAAAAAAAAAACAAAAAAAAACTTGTTCCTGTAAGGGAACTGTTTCGGAAGTAACTTGTCCAGGCTGAGTGCCATGACTCACCTCCTGTAATTCAGCACTTTGGATGGCTGAGGTGGGAGAATCTCTCAAGGCTGTGATTTCAAGAGCATTCTGGGTAACAAAGTAAGACCTGGCTCTACAAAAAATAGCATGGTGATGTGTGCCTGTAGTTACAGCTACTTAGGGTATTGTCACAGGAGGATTGTTTGAGCTCAGGAGTTTGAGGCTGCAGTCAGCTGTGCTTGTGCCACTGCACTCTAGCCTGGGCAGACGACAGACTGAAACCTTGTCTCAAAAACAAAACAAAAAAACCCTTAACAAATAAAAAAGAAGTATCCTGTCCAAATTACATAATCCAGTGGTTCCCAAGTTTTGCTGCACTTTAGAGTCACCTGGGAAGTTTAAAAAATCTATGATGCCCATTTCATACTGCATATCATTAAAACTGAAGGAAGATGGGATCCAAGCTTTAGTTTTTTTTTTGTTTTTTTTTTTTGAGTTGGAGTCTCACTCTGTCGCCCAGACTGGAGTGCAGTGGCCGCTCCCGGCCACCGCAGCCTCGCCTGCTGGGCTCCGGCTATCCTTCCGCCTCAGCCTTCCGAGTAGCCGGAATTACAGGCTCGCGCTACCGTGCCTGGCTGATTTTTTGATTTATTGTAGAGATGAGGTCTCGCTGCCCAGGCGGGTCTCGAACCCGCGGGCTCAGGCAATCCCCTCACCTCAGCCTCCCAAAGACGCGGGATTACAGGCTGAGCCACCGAGCG
>NW_007095677.1:90182-133240 GCF_000164805.1 Carlito syrichta
AAAAAAAAAACAAGGGTTGCTAGTTGATTCCAACATGCCACAAAATTTAGAAACCACTAGCTTCAACTCAGACTCAAATCTTCGAATACCATATTCCTAACTTCAGAGGTCACTTTATGATTACTTACCTTATCAATAAAATATGGCATCGTTTTTGTCTAGTTTTGAAAATGTGAGTTCACTAATCCAGTCAGAATTAGTTTGTCCAGATTTTAATGTTTCAAATAGTTGATAAATTAGTGTATAATTCAGTTAACACAGTGTAAAAGTGGGAAAACTCTTCTTGCTTTGTTTGCTGACACAAGGGAAAAATACCACACCCAGGAACTACTGACTTTAATCTTCCCTGAAAATTGTTGGTGGTGCCAGTTTCTCTCAGAATCACACTTTTGAAATTGAGTTACTTCTAGTTAGGAAGACAGCTGGATTTGCAGTCATACATGCTTTATATGTTAAAGTTAGCTTATGAAATGACACAGAAAACTAAATTTTTTTTTTTTTTTTTTTGAGTTGGAGTCTCACTCTGTCACCCAGACTGGAGTCCAGTGGCCACTCCCGGCCACTGCAGCCTCGACCTGCTGGGCTCTGGCGATCTTTCTGCCTCAGCCTTCCAAGTAGGTGTAACTACAGGAGCGCGCTACCACACCTGGCTTATTTATTTATTTTTTGATTTATTGTAGAGATGAGGTCTCGCCAAGTTGCCCAGGCGGGTCTCAAACCCGCGGGCTCAGACAATCCACTCACCTCAGCCTCCCAAAGCGCGAGATTACAGGCTGAGCCACCGAGCCCGACTTGGAAAACTAAATTTAAAAGCCCAGATACTATCAAGTAAGATGCATTAAGCATGTCTAATGCAGTATTCACTAAAATTTTTCAGTTACTTTATAGCTAAATATACTCATCTCTTGGTATCTGCAGGAGATTAGTTCTAGGAACCTTTGATGATACCAAAATTCATGGATTGGATGCTCAAGTCCTTTTTATAAAGTGGTGTAGTATTTGCATATAACATATACGTACCCTCCATCTTTATAGTCTAAATTAAGATTACTTGGAATACCTAATACAGTGCAAATGCTTTGTAAATAGTTGTTACACTATATTTCTTAGGAAATAATGACAAGAAATAAAAAGTCTAATTTTTTTTTTTTTTTGAGTTGGAGTCTTACTCTATCGCCCCCATACTGGAGTACAGGGACATGCTCCCAGCCACTGCAGCCTCAATCTGCTGGGCTCTGGTGATCTTTCCTCCTCAGCCTTCCAAGTAGCTGGAACTACAGGCAGGTGCTATCACACCCGGCTAATTTTTGATTTATTGTATAGATGAGGTCTCGCCAAGTTGCCTGGGTGGGTCTCGAACCTGCGGGCTCAGGCAGTCCACTTGCCTCAGCCTCCCAAAGTGCTGGGATTACAGGCTGAACCACAGAACCTGGCCTCATCTACATATTTTATACAGATGCAGCCACTCATTTTTTTTCTTCTGAATACTTTAGTTCCTTGATTGGTTAAATCCATGGATGTAGAATCCATGGATACAAAGAGCCTACTGTACATGGTAGAAGGTCCTTCCCCTGAGTTATGAAAAATTATGCAGCTAAGGCTGTATTTGAAACCTATAAACGCTAGAAAACAGCTATTGCGGGATAATGAAAGTTGATCTTTGATGTCAAGTTTAGTCATCAATGAACTTTATGGCAGCAGTGTTAAAACACTTGACTTTATGTTGAGTATTACATGTGTGTGTTCTCAGCAAGGTTTTGGTGTTTGTTTTTAACCAGCTCGTGAATTGCTCGTGCTAACTTTTTTTTTTTTCCTTTTTTGAATTGGAGTCTCACTCTCTTACCCAGGCTGGAGTGCAGTGGCATGATTACCTTCTGGGATCAGGTAGTCCTTCTGCTTCAACCTCCCGAGTAGCTGAGACTGCAGGTGCACACTATAACATCCAGCTAATTTTTTGATTTTTCTGTAGAGATGAGGTCTTGATATATTGCCTAGGCTGGTGTTGAACTCCTAGGCTCAAGTAATCCTTACTTTGGCCTCCCTGAGTACTGGAATTATAGGCATGAGCTGCTGTGCCTGCTGGCTTCCTGTTAATTTTTTAAATTGAAATTTTATTGAGATAATTGTAGATTTACATGCATTTGTAAGAAATAATAAAAAGATAGCCTTAATGCAGAGAGATAACTGTGTACCTTACCTGGTTTCTCCTAGGGGTAACAACTTGTAAAACTAGAGTACAAGGGGGACTCCCCCCAAACCACCAGAATTTATTTATAAAAAATTGTGTATTCTTACATGTTTAAACTTCAGTCACCTTCAGAGTATTCTTTGTTTGATGCAATACACCTTATTTATTTATGTATATATGTATGTATGTATGTATTTATTTATTTTTGAGTTTGAGTCTCACTCTGTCACCCAGACTGGAGTGCAGTAGCACGCTCCGGGCCACCGCAGCCTTCACCTGCTGGGCTCTGGTGATCCTTCCATCTCAGCCTTCCAAATAGCCGAAACTACAGGCACGCACTACCACGCCTGGCTGATTTTTGTTTTATTGTAGAGATGAAGTCTCGCCAAGTTGCCCGGGTGGGTCTCGGACTGCGAGCTCAGGCAGTCCACTTGCCTCGGCCTCCCAAAATGCTGGGATTGCAGGCTGAGCCACCGAGCCCGGCTAATACACCTTATTGAGTTGTTTTTTCCACTGCTGAGATCAGTTCTTGAACTCATCAGCTTTGATGCTTTTTCGTGCTTCTGCTGTTTTTTGTTTCACCCCTTCCACATCTGCAAAACATTTTCCTTTGGGGATATTTTTCATCCAGAGAAACAAAGTTTTTCGAGGTGAAATCAGGTGAATAGGGTGGGTGTGCCACAGGGATCTGTAGTTTTTGGTCAAAAACTGCTGAACGTTCAACATGGTGTGGGCAGGTGCATTAACATGGTTTGCCACAACTTGCAACATTTCGTCTGCAAATTGTGATGCAACCTTCTCAAAACTTCCAGATAAATAACCTGGTTGACCGTTTGATCAGAAGGAATGAATTCCGAGTATACTACAAGCGGCTGGCCCTCCAAAAGATAATTTTGGGTTTTTTTGGGGTCCCCTGTACAATGTCACAAGCAGAGTATTGCCAGTGATATGATCTGCAGATCATATTTAGATTTCCTCCACTTTTACAGTACACATTTTTGTGTGTGTGTGTGTGTGTGTGTAGTTCTCTGCAATTATATGTGTATGTTCATGTATCTACCACCATGGTGGAGATACAGTTCATCACTGCAGAGTTTCCCTTTTAGTAACCACACCTGCCCACCCTCTCTCACCCCTATCTCTTAACTCCTGTCAGTCATTAATCTGTTCTCCATTTTGTCATTTCAAGAATGTCATGTAAGTTGAAGCATACAGGCTAGGCATGGTGACTCACACCTATACTCCCAGCACTTTGGGAGGCCGAGGTGAGAGAATTGCCTGAGCTCACTGGTTCGAGACCAGCCTGGGCAACTTGGTGAGACTTCATCTCTACAATAAATCAGAAAATCAGCTGGGCATGGTGGTGCATGCCTGTAGTTCCAGTTACTTGGAAGGCTGAGGCAGAAGGATTGCCTGAGCCCAGCAGGTTGAGGCTGAGGTGACCATGAGTGTGCCACTGCCCTCTAGCCTAGGCAATAGAGTGAGACTCCAACTCAAAAAAAAAATTGAAGCATATAATATGTAACCTTGTGAATACATTCATATAGTACCACAGTCAAGATATGGAATCATGTGAACTTTAAAAAAACTACTTATTTAAGTAGTTTCCTTGTTTATTTTTTAAAAGACTACATTGTTGTCTCCATGTAATTTCTCCTGATTTGTTTAGGATTCATACTAAAGATTGGACAGTGAAGCTAAAGAACATGTCAATCATTTTGTTACTGCTCATGTAGATCTGCTCAGAGTTCAGTGGTAGATTGGGTATTACTTTTCTTTTAGAGTAGATCTTCCGTCCCAGAATCTAGTGAACTGTAGACAAATTGTCTAAAAACTGGAGGTTCTCAGGCTAAAGTTTTGACCCCGGGGTCTGGAAGTGTTAATGGGGTGGGAATCTTAAAACATTTTACTATTTTACATTTTGTTTTTTAAAAAGCCTTACAGTAACTGTACCTGCTATCCTAGCTAGTTAATGCATTGATAATTAGCTTTTGGTCAGAATTTTTTTTTATCTCTTGTTCAGTTTTGAAGCTTTTGATTAGTGGTTGACATGGTAAGAATTGGTTGGATTTGACAATTAGATCAAATTCTGGTACCATAGACAGATGCTGTATGTGATCATCTTCTTAAGCTTTGAACATGCAGTGGCAGCAGACATTTGGTGGTCATAAGCAGAAGATGCATAGGAAGGAAATAGGGAGAAAACTGCTCATGGTGCTGTTAAGCCCTTGGCTTTCACTAGACAGATTCCCAGAAAGTACTTTTAGAATATTTTGACCAAGTATGCACACATACAGACTCAATGGGAATAGAAGTTGCACAAAAACAATTCTTTCAAATGTGCAATTTAGTTATATATTATTTTTAAAAAATTGTTTTATTTTTCAAACTGCCACCTGAGACCTGAGACATTGTTTCTGTTTATTTATTTATTTTATTACCATTAAAGTAATGTTGTTTGCCTGGTCGATTAATTTCAGTAATCACCAATAAGATGTGACTTCTGGTTTCAAGAAAAAGTCCCTGTTGCTTTAAGGCCTATCTTGTTGTTTCACATTATAGTTTTTTGTTTGTTTGTTTTAAATGCCAGAACCTCAGTGAGGCCTCTGGATCTTAGTTTTTTAATTTTTAATTTTTTGAACCTTAGCTCTTTTTAGTCAATTGTATGAAGCATTGAGTAAGTTCATTTTGTATCGAATTTGTGGAATTAGCTGAGTTTTAGCTAGGTAATTTTTCTATAAGAAATAAAACTTTTTCCTGTGGTTGGAGATCTATGGTGACACAATTTTTCTAATGGTAGAGTCAGAAAGGTTTCATTGGTGAAAATAATATTATTTTGAATTATGTATGGTTGGGGAAAAAAAATAATGGTGGTCATGGTATGCTGTGTGAAAGAGGGAGAGCTGTACTTATTTTCTTTCCTGAAGTGTCTTCTTCCCTCCCTGTTAGCCTCAAGTGTAAGCTTCCTTTGCTTATTTCTGTGACCTGTGATAGTATCTGGCACACAGTATAGTAACATCTCAGTGTAGTAGTAGATTTTCATATTGCTCTCTTGTTGAGCTCTTCTGTACTGATATACAGGCTCTTGAAAACACAGTCTATGTGTGGGTGTGTGTCTGTCTGTGTCTTCATTGCCTGGCAAGTAGTCAGGTCTCAACTGATTAGTTCATGAAGTGAATTGTGTTTCTCATCATACTTCCCCATGCTACAGGTATTTTTCAACTTATTATTATTATTATTATTTGAGTTGGAATCTCTCTCTGTTGCCCAGGCTGGAGTGCAGTGGCATGTTCACGGCCACCCCAGCCTTGACCTGCTGGGCTCCAGCGATCCTTCCACCTCAGCCTTCCAAGTATCTGGAACTACAGGCACGCGCTACCATGCCTGGCTAATTTTTTGATTTATTTGTAAAAACAAGGTCTTGCCAGGTTGCCCAGGCTGGTCTCGAACCCCTGGACTCAGGCAATCCTCTTGCCTTGGCCTCCCAAAGTGTTGTTGGGATTACAGGCTTGAGCCAGTGTGCCTGGCCTGTTTTTGTTTATTTTAGTGCTGGATGTTGATCTGAAATATAATTGTATATATTTTTTCTTTTATTCTTCTTGTATGACCATTTCTTTTTGGAACTCAAGTAGTACTTCAAGGAAAAGTTAAAGGCCTCTTTTTAAAACCAGTTTTACCAAACAAGTTGTAAATGGAATGATATTTTTTCACATTATCCATAAGGTCTTAAATGTAGGATTAATATTTTTCTCTAGCTTTAATATGTGAGTTACTCAAGAGTGTTAGTGACAATATTATTTTTCATTTGGTTTTAGCTGTTTTTCTTATATTTGTACAATAGATCCGTGATGTGGCTCTTGGTTAGTGCCTTGTAGTCATGTACCCATCACCCAGCTTCAACAATCATCAACTTTTTATTTTTTCATTTTTTGAGTTGGAGTCTCACTCTTGCCCAGGCTGGAGTGTAGTGGCACGCTCACAGCCACTGAAGTCTCCTCTACCAGCTATGCTCAGGTGATCCTTCTGCCTTAGCCTTCCAAGTAGCTGGAACTACAGACACACACCCCCATGCCTGGTTAGTTTTTTTTTTTTTATTGTAGAAATGAGGTCACAGCAGGTTCCCCAGGCTAGTATTGAACCCCTGGGCTCAGGTAATTCTCCTGCCTCTGCCTTCCAAATTGCTGGGATTAAAGGCGTGAGCCACCACGCCTGGCTAATCATCAACTTTATGTTGTTTCATCTGCTGTCTGTTTAAAAGGCTGAAGCAGGAGGATCACTTGAACCCAGGAGTTTCAGGCTGCAGTGAGCTGTGATCATGGCACCGCACTCCAGCCTGAGTGATAGAATGAGACCCTGTCTCAAGAAAAAAAATTGTTTCCAGTGAATTGAGCCCTTTATTCTTTAATTGAGGTAAGATTCACATAACAGAAAATTTACTCTTTTAGCCATTTAAAGTGTAAAATTAAAAGATGTTTAATATATTCATGAAGTTTTGCAGCCATCACCTCTACCTAGTTCCAAAACACTTCATCATCCCAAAAGAAAACCCCATTCCCTTAGGCAGTCGCTTTTCATTCCTTTCGTTCCCCAGCCCCTGGCAACTGCGTGTCTTTTTACCTTTCTTTCTCTTAGTATGTTGTGAATTTTTCATATAAATATAGTCATACAGTACGAGTTATGTGACCTTTTGTGTCTGACTTCTTTGACTTAGCATAATATTTTCGATATTCATCCATGTTGTAGTTTGTATCAGTACTTTATTCCTTTTTTTTGGACTGAATAGTATTTAAGCACCCTTTGACTTATAAAAAATCTTTATTCTCATTTGATTTCAACAATATTACAAACTATAATATTGAGTAATTTTATTCTAATTTAGAAATTTGATGATTGTGAAGTGAAAAAATAGTAATTTTAATGTATGTTTTTCAAAAAGGTATACTTTTAGAATTACTGGCGTAGGCATCTGAATTCTAGCTGTTAGTTGAAATCTGGATGCTGAAACAGCTGGATTCATAGGCTAACTGAGTAAACAGATTCTTTCACCATCCTCATTGAGTCTCTAATTCACACACAGCTCTGAGAGATAGACCCAGTTTTTCTCATCTTAATTACAAATTAACATTTGTCGTGGCCCTCTGGGATTGTCCCAAAGAGGTGGAAATACACGTTAAATACATATTGCACTGTTTATTTTTGGTACGTGGGAGTCAGGATTTATTTTCCCTCTATTCCTCCTCCTTGTTTTCCCTATTATTGTTTTTATCATTATATTATTATTAATACCTATTGGTTTCAGGAGAGACCAAAGTGACAAGGATAAAGTACTACTTAGAATTTTTGTTTTTTTTTTTTGAGTTGGAGTCTCACTCGGTCGCCCAGACTGGAGTGCAGTGGCCACTCCCAGCCACCATAACCTCGACCTGCTAGCCTCCGGCAATCCTTCCGCCTCAGCCTTCCAAGTAGCCGGAACTATAGGCACGGGCTACCACACCCAGCTAGGTTTTGATTTATTGTAGAAACGAGGTCTCACCAAGTTGCCCGGCGGATCTCGAACCCGTGGGCTCAGGCAATTCACTCACCTCGGCCTCCCAACGTGCTGGGATTACAGGCTGAGCCACCGAGCCCGGCCTAACATATTTTTATCCAAAGAAAATCATACTTTTTTTCAGGTTCCTCTTTCTGTGCATGTATGTGTTGAGAGAATGAGATGAGGCAAATTTAAGAATCAGAAAAATAATGAAGACTACAATATATCCCCCTTTAGAAACAAAAATAATTGTGGAAATGCTTCTAACTTTTATCCTTTGTTTTTAATGTTCTCATTTTAAAAATATGCCTAAAATTTATTTATTTATTTTTTCTTTTCTTTTTTTTTGGGGGGAGGGGGGAGTTGGAGTCTCACTCTGTCACCCAGACTGGAGTGCAGTATCCGCTCCCGGCCACTGTAGTCTCGACCTGCTGGGCTCCAGCGATCCTTCCGCCTCAACCTTCCAAGTGGCTGGAACTACAGGTGCTGACTACCACGCCCAGCTAATTTTTGATTTATTGTAGAGATGAGGTGTTGTCAAGTTGCCCAGGTGGGTCTCGAACCCGCGTGCTAAGGCAATCCACTCACCTTGGCCTCCCAAAGCGCTGGGATTACAGGCTGAGTCACTGAGCCCGGCCCTAAAATTTATTTTAAAATAATGCATATTTGTATTGTTGGCATGTAAGTTTAAATGCTGAGCTTTTAAGTTGAAACACTATAAGGCCTTAACATTTTTCTCTTCAGATATTAGCTTAATGTTACCTTTGTAAATATGTAGTAAGTTTCTGTGTACTTTACTCCAGAAATTAGGTATACATTCTTTTCCTATTCATTATGGGTGGTAGTTTATTCCTCTTTCTACACTATTTCCAGGAAACATAAAAGGACACAAGTCAAGTTTAAAAAATTTTTTAGTGAATCTTATGTAAAATGGAGTCTTTATAAAAATTTAAAAATAATTAGTTTTACTGTGAAATACCTAAATAAAAATTTTAAAAAGTCATAGTTCTCAGTGATTCTATCTGCTTTGTGTTCCACAAATACACACACACAAACTCTGTACCCCAAGCTGTTGTAAATTGCCATTTTTTCTTCACTAAGGCTTAATTTTACAGCAGATTCCTGTTGACACTTTTTCTGTGAGTTCATCTTTTTCAAATGTGTAACTGGTATCAGCCATAAATCGGATATGTTCATGTACCACATAATCGCATTTGGTCAATGTCTGGCCACATCTATGACAATACTCTAGTAGGATTATAGTACCATATTTTTGCCATACCTTTTCTATGGTGACTTTTCTATGTTCAATATTTAGTGTTGTGTTACAGTTGTCTTCAGTATTCAGTACAGGAACATTCTATATAAGTTTGTAGCTTAGCAACTGGGCTATACCATATAGGCCAGATCTTCATAGGTTTGTGAAAATATACTCTATGATGATGTTTGTACAATGACAAAGTTCTTTAATGCATTTCTCAGAATATATCCTCATTTTTTTTTTTTTAATTGGAGTCTCACTCTTGTTACCCAGACTGGAGTGCAGTGGCATGCTCACAGCCACCCACAGCCACTGCAGCCTTGACCTGCTGGGCTCAGCTGATCCTTCCACCTCAACCTTTCAAGTAGCTGGAACTACAGGTACAAGCCACCAGACCCAGCTAATTTTTTGATGTATTGTAGAGATGAAGTCTTGCCAAGTTGCCCAGGCTGGTCTCAAACCCATGGGCTCAGGCAGTCTTTTCACCTTGGCCTCCCAAGGTGCTGGGATTATAGGCATGAGCCACCACCCCTGGCTCTCCCAATTGTTAAAGGGCGATTGATGTAGTTCATTTTGTAAGTAGATTGATTGAAAGCTAGAAATGATGCATATTAGAAAAGGGAGACCGGGCAAGTTGGCGAGACCTCATCTCTACAATAAATCAAAAAATTAGCTGGGCATGGTGGTGCACGTCTATAGTTCCTGCTACTTAGAAGACTGAGGCAGAAGGATTGCCTGAGCCCAGCAGTTCGAGACTGTGGTAGCCAGGAGTGTGCCACTGCACTCCAACCTGGGCAACAGAGTGAGACTCGAACTGGAAAAAAAAAAGCTTTCCTTTAAAAAAATTTTTTATGAGTTTCAAGTCAGTGACAAAAAAAAAGTTTTCTTGCTGGGCTTGGTGGCTCAGCCTGTAATCCCGTGCTTTGGGAGGCTGAGGTGAGTGGATTGCTTGAGCCCATGGCTTCGGGACCCGCTTGGGCAACTTGATGAGACCTCATCTCTACAATAAATCAAAAAATTAGCCTGGTGTGGTAGCACGTGCCTGTAGTTCCAGCTACTTGGAAGGCTGAGGTGGAAGGATCGCCGGAGCCCAGCAGGTCGAGGCTGCGGTGGCCAGGAGTGGCCACTTCACTCCAGTCTGGGCTCCAACTCAAAAAAAAAAAAAAAGTTTTCTGACAAGGCCAGTTGCAGTGGCTCATGCCTATAATATTAGCACTTTGGGAGGCCAAGGCGGGAGGATTGCTTGAGCCCAGGAGTACAAGAGTAGTCTAGGTAACAGTGAGACCGTGTCTCCACAAATAACAAAAATCAAAAAATTAGCTAGGCATGGTGGTGTGTACCTGTACTCTCTTGTTACTTGGAGGTGAGACTGAAGGATTACTTGAGCCCAGGAGGTCGAGCGTGCAGTGAGCTGTGATCTCCTGACCACTCCAGCTTGGGTGACAGAGTGAGACCCAGACTGAAAAAAAAAAAAATTTTCTGGCAACGTTGCAGTGCTGATATTTGTAGTGAAAGTACTTTTTCCTTATCCTAGTGTCCTAGAAGAAAAACATCGCCATGGCTACAGAAATTGGTTCTCCTCCTCGGTTTTTTCACATGCCAAGGTTCCAACACCAGGCACCTCGACAGCTGTTTTATAAGCGGCCTGATTTTGCACAGCAGCAAGCAATGCAGCAGCTTACCTTTGATGGAAAACGAATGAGAAAAGCTGTAAACAGAAAGACTATAGACTACAATCCATCGGTAATTAAGTATTTGGAGGTAAGTTTGATTAATGCAGATGATCGAAATTTGGTTTTTAAAAAGAAGAACATTTCTAAGTGTAGGGTAGCAGTGTTGCCTAAATTAGTGGAATGAAGTAGAATTTCAAGTGAGGTGATTTGAAAAGGGTTTCAAACTACCGGGAATTTTTTTCTTAAACTTTGAATCATCTTCTGAGAAATTATTAAAATTAGACTTCCTTCAGAAATAGGATTTATTCTAAAGGTTCACAGTAAATTTTTTTTTTGTTTTGAGTCAGGGCCTCCATAACCCAGGCTGACGTGCAGTGGCATACTCACAGCCACCACACCCTTGACCTGCTGGGCCCAGGCAATCCTTCCGCCTCAGCCTTCTAATTACCTGGAACTACAGATGCACGCCACCATGCCTGGCTAATGTATTTTTTTTTTTATTGTAGAGAGGAGGTCTTGCCAAGTTGCCCAGGCTGGTCTCGAACCCCTGAGCTTAGGGAATCCTCTCACCTCAGCCTCTCAAAGTGCTGGGATTACAGGCTTGAGCCACTGCGCCCTGCCAGTTCACAGCAAATTAGAAGAGGATACTTTAATTTCTAGGCCAGCCTTAAAACGCTTGTTAAACCCACAGTGCATGTGAGATAATAAAAGACTACCAACATAGGAAAATTTTTATGAGAACATATATTAAAACTGCAGTTTTGCGTGTCAGAGACACTGGTATGAAGAACACACATTCTCCCATTTTCACGCCCTGGTTGTAAGTAGCTCTTATAGTCCGGAAAAGGTTTCTACTTAATTTGAGGGTTGAGTAACTACTACAGTTCTCTAGGGTGAAAGCAACTCTGAACTAGTAAGTTTAAAAAAAATAATAAAGGTCGGGTAGGGGTCTGCTTAAAGTCACCCCCTTTTGAGTTCTTTCTTTACTTATCTTAGCCTCTGAGATTGGCTTTTTTTTTTTTTTGAGTTGGAATCTCACTCCATCACCCAGGCTAGAGTGCAGTGGCACGCTCACGGCCACCCCAGCGTCGACCTGCTGGGCTCAGGCTTTCCTTCTGCATCATCCTTCCAAGTAGCTGGAACTACAGGCACGTGCTACCATGCCTGGCTAATTTTTTTATTTGTTGTAGAGATGAGGGTTCCCCAAGTTGCCCAGGCTGGTCTTGAACCCATGGGCTCAGGCAGTCCTCTCACCTCAGCCTCCCAAAGTCTTGGGATTACAGGCTTGAGCCACTGTGTCTGGCTATGACTGGCTTTTCATTACTAATGTCATCATGTTTGGTTCTTTGGGTTTGGGTCTGCTCTGATCACCTATGAAAATTTGTCTGCTTTTTATTACCTTAGACCTATGGTTAAAAATTTTTTTGCGGCCAGACTTGGTGTCAGCCTGTAATCCCAGCGTTTGGGAGGCCGAGGTGAGTGGATTGCCTGAGCCCACACATTTGAGACCCACCCGGGCAACTTGGCCAGATCTCATCTCTACAATAAACTAAAAATTAGCTGGGTGTGGTAGTGCACGCCTGTAGTTCCAACTACTTGGAAGGCTGAGGCGGAAGGATCACCGGAGCCCAGCAGGTCGAGGTTGTGGTGACCAGGAGCATGCCACTGCACTCTAGTCTGGGCAACAAGGTGAGACTCCAACTAAAAAAAAAAAGCAAAAAAAGAGTTTTTTGCATATTGGGCTTGATTAGTAAGTTGCACGCATATGAGAGAAAGATTCAGAGGTGAAGACAGATTTAGACTTTTCTAAGGATTTCACTTGAGTTAGGAAACCAGGATAGAGCTTGAGAGGAATTAAGGAAGTTGAGGGTAAGATACAAGGAGTTGTTTTGTGCCAAAGGCTTTGGGGGAATTGGGATGTCTGTCTGTCCCCTATCCTGTTTGCTTTTTTCCATTGTTTTTTTGAGTCAGTCTCACTCTGTCACCCAAGCTGGAGTGCAGTGGCATGCTTATGACCACCGTGGCCTCGACCTGCTGGACTCAGGCAATTTTTCTGCCTCAGCCTTCCAAGTAGCTGGGACTACAGACACACACCACCACACCTGGCTAATTAAAAAAAAAAAATTATTGTAGAGATGAGGTCTTACCAAGTTGCCCGGGCTTGTCTCGTACCTGTGGGCTCAGGCAATCCTCTCACCTCAGCCTCCCAAAGTGCTAGGATTATAGGCGTGAGCCACCACTCCCGGCCTCCTGTTTTCTTTTTTTTAAGTTAGCATCAGTGAGAATTTGTTGGGGGCAGCAGCATCATGGATGATTGTGTGTAAAGTGAGGATGGCAATTCTAAGCAATGTCAGTAGGATAAGAAGGGAAATCTCTTTAAGATATCCTTACTTATGTTTTTAGAAAATACCTTTTTTTTTTTTTGAGTTGAAGTCTCACTCGGTCACCCAGACTGGAGTGTGGTGGCCGCTCCCGGCCATCGCAGCCTCGCCTGCTGGGCTCCGGCAATCCTTCCGCCTCAGCCTTCTGAATAGCTGGAATTACAGGCACGTGCTGCCATGCCGGGCTGATTTTTTGATTTATTGTGGAGATGAGGTCTTGCTGCCCAGGCGGGTCTCGAACCTGCGGGCTCAGGCAATCCACTCACCTCAGCCTCCCAAAGGTGCGGGATTACAGGCTGAGCCACTGAGCCTGGCTTTTTTTTTTTTTAAAGTTAGAGTCTCACTCTGTTGCCCAGGCTGGAGTGCAGTGGCACTATAATGGCTCACCACCATAGTTTCAACCTCCTGAACTCATGAGATCTTTCTGTCTTAGCCTCCCAAGTAGCTGGAAATAACAGGCACAAGCCACCACACCTGGCTAATTAAAAAATTTTTTTTTTTGTAGAGACAAGGTCTAATTGTGTTGCCCAGCTGATTTTGAACTCCTGGGCTCAAGATGTCTTCTAGCCTTGGTCTTCCAAAGTGCTGGGATTATAGGTGTGAGCTACTGAGCCCAGCTGAGAAAATAACATTTTCGAGTCCTGTTTTCTTCTTCCCATGTAATGTAGCTTATATTTTGTTAGTAATTAATTCTGAATTGAGTATAATTAGATCATATATATATATTTATTTATTTGATGAAGCTTTTTTTTCCTGTTTTTCTTTTCTTTTTTTTTTGAGTTGGAGTCTCACTCTTGTTGTCCAGGCTGGAGTGCAGTGGCACACTCACGGCCATCACAGCCTCCACCTGCTGGACTTAGGCAATCCTTCTGCCTCAGCCTTCCAGGTAGCTGGAACTACAGATGCATGCACCACGTCAGGCTAGTTTTTGTGATTTATTGTAGAGATGAGGTCTTACCAAGTTACCCAGGCTGGTCTCGAACCCGCAGGCTCAGGCAATCCTCTCGCCTCAGACTCCCAAAGTGCTGGGATTACAGGCTGAGTCACCACGCTTGGCCCATGTATTTATTAATTGATCTTTTTTTTTTTTTTTTTTTCAGAACAGAATATGGCAAAGAGACCAGAGAGATATGCGGGCAATTCAGCCTGATGCAGGTTATTATAATGATGTAAGTATAAAATGTATCATGCTAGCTTAATAAAAACTTATTTGGGCATTTATGCCTAAAAATATATGACCACAAGTTCAAAGTGTTCTTTTCTTTTCACTTCTTTATAATTAAAATGAAATATTCCCAAAGGGATAATATAGCACATCTGTATAAATCATATGTTATAGTTTGTCTCAATTTAAATTTCCCTTTTAATCTAATGGATGAATTCTTGATTTGGGCCTTAAAATGTCCAACAAAATGTTGAACTGCCTAATGTCTTGTAATAGCAAAGTTAATTTTATATTTGGCTCATTGTGAAGGTGTTTAATTGTGTTGACTTTGAGAAGTAAGTAGCGAAATCTGGTACTTAATCTTATACTTGATTTTTTTAACCTTCCTGTATCTCATTTTTCTTCATTTAATTAATGTAGACTAATTGTAACCCATTATAATAGTTTTTTTTAAAGTCCGCCATAGTTCCCAATTTATCTTTAAATGTTGTAATAGTTACTTTGCCACATTTCTGGTTTTTGCCTTGTGTGTAATCAGGAGTTCTAAGAACCTAATTTTCTTTTTTTATAGCTGGTCCCACCTATAGGAATGTTGAATAATCCAATGAATGCAGTCACAACAAAATTTGTTCGGACATCAACAAATAAAGTAAAGTGTCCAGTATTTGTTGTTAGGGTAAGTATTCTGATGGATTTTTGTGGGGTGGGGGAAATTAGTCCTGAATTAGTCTGCAAATGTATTTGACAGAACAAAGAAAAATGAAACATTATTTTAAATATATATCTGGGATAGCAATCCATTTTTTTGGTAGTATTTTTTTTTTTGAATACCCAGACTTTTATCCTGTCTGTACACATTTAGTAAGATACTACTTTTGGATTGTTTTCTTCACGTTGCAGTTTCTGTGGAATTCTCTCTCGATACATGGATACATATTGCAACAGGTCTAAGAGTTGCCCTTGAATAGGCATGGCTTTGTTACTGTGTATAAAGCAGCATACCGAGGTTGATGAAAGTTCTTAAGGTGTTACTAGGCAGGAAAATACCTGAGGAGAGCTGAAGAGTGTTGGTCCACCATAATTGTTAGCTCCATGAAGCGGCATAGTAAACACTCAGAACATTTTCATTGGACTTTATTTCATTTTTTAGAGACAGGGTATCACTCTCTCAGGCTGGAGTGTAGTGGCTTGATCATAACTCACTGCACCTCAAACTTAGCCTTAAGTGATCATTCTGCCTCAGCCTTCCCAGCAGCAGGAACTACAGGCACTTTCCACCATGCATGGCTGATTTCTAAAATTTTTGTAGAGATAGAGTCTTACCATGTTACCCAGACTGGTCTTGAACTCCCAGCCTCAAACAATCTTCCTGCCTCAGCCTACCAAAGTGCTGAGATTACAGGCAATGAGCCTTCACTGAAATATCAAAAATATAATAATAATAAAAAATAGAACATTTACATGGTTCAAAAATTTAAAATTTGAGGAGATTTGCAATTAAAAAAACCCTTCCCATCCCTGTCTCCTAGGCATCTACTGAATAATATTATCACAGATAATAGTGTAATCATTTGTGTTTTGAATATTCCATTTTCTAAATAAGAATGCACTTGGTTAACAGTATCCAGAGGTGTAGGATGATTACTAGTCAAAGTTGAGCAAATAGCAGCTGAAAAATACAGGAGACAGGGCGTGGTGGCTCACACGTATAATCCCGGCACTTTGAGAGTTCAAGGTGAGAGGATTGCCTGAGCCCACTGGTTTGAGAGAGAGCAGCCTCAGCAACTTGGCAAGAACTCATCTCTACAATAAATTAAAAAAAAAAATTAACCGGGCATGGTGGCATGTGCCTGTAGTTCCAGCTACTTGGAAGGCTGAGGCGAAAGGATCTCCTGAGCCCAGCAGGTCGAGGCTGCGGTGGCCATGAGCGTGCCACAGCACTCTAACCTGCGTGACAGAGACTCCAACTCAAAAAAATAGGAAAAATGTGACAGAGAAAAGATAATCGTGGCCAACATTAGTGGCAAATGAGCAAAATAAGCAGATTGTCTTATATGGAGGACTGTGATAGACAGCAGAGAGAGCCGAGAGGGTCTGAGAGAGATGCCAGTCTGAGCTCCACAGGAGTCATTGCGTTTATCTTTGGCGTCCTGCATTCCTCAGAGATTGGAGGCATAGAAACATCACGAAAGAAGCACTGTTGTGTAAGTAGAGCCAACCAGATATAGGATAGTTTTCTTTATCAAGGAATTTGGTCAAAGGGATATGCTGTGCAGCTAATTTTAATACCTTCTTAGCATAACAAAGAAAGCCATTTGAAATAAATAAAACCCGAGTGTCCTATATCTTATTAGGTGAGTAAATATTCTCATTTGGGTATCAAGCTATAAGGGCTTTGGAAAACCTTGCACAAGGTAGAGGTCCAAATTGGAAGGTACTAAGCAGTAATGACTGTGGGCTTTGTGTCTACAGTTTGGTTGTCTACAGTATTGCCTGGTTTGGGATTCATAGCAGATAGCAAACTAGGAAGGTAGGAGACCTTTATTTATAATAATCAAAGCCATGACCTACAGGTAAGCAAGCAAAAGCTGAGTTGTCACATATTTTGTGGAATTTACCAAATAGCCTTTATTTTATATATCTCATCCTGATGATTTTGTAAGTTCATTTGCATTTTTCAATTGTCACAGGTTTTATTTTGGAAAATAGGCTTGTTGTATTGGTTTTTTGTATATTTACATCCTTTCAGGAAAATAAGTGAGTAATCCATCATAGAACCTTGAAAATGAAAAGTAGGCCAGGCGCAGTGGCTCACGCCTGTAATCTTAACACTTTGGAGGTTAAGAGGACTGCCTGAGTCCACAGGTTCAAGACCAGCCCGGGCAACTTGGCGAGACCTCATCTCTACAATAAATTAAACAAAAAAAGTTAGCTGGGCTTGGTGGCATATACTTGTAGTTCCAGCTACTTGGAAGACTGAGGCAGAAGGATCACCTGAACCCAGCAGTTTGGGGCTGCAGTGGCAGCAAACGTGCCACTGCCCTCCATCCTAAGCAATAGAGTGAGACTCCCAACTCAAAAAAAAAAAAAAAAAGCCGGGCTCAGTGGCTCAGTCTGTAATCCCGCACTTTGGGAGGCTGAGGTGAGTGGATTTCCTGAGCCTGCAGGTTCGGGACCCGCCTGGGCAACTTGACGAGACCTCATCTCTACAATAAATTAAAAAAATTAGCTGGGCGTGTAGTGCACACCTGTAGTTCCAGCTACTTGGAAGGCTGGGCTGCCCAGGAGGTCGAGGCTGTGGTGGCCGGGAGTGGCCACTGCACTCTGGTCTGGGCAACAGAGTGAGACTCCAACTCAAAAAAAAAAAAAAAAAAGAAAATATGTACATCTATTATGTATCAATTAGAAAAAAACTTAAAAATTGATGTAATGTTAATTAGTCATGGCTCTATTACTTTTTTTCAGTTTTTTGAGAAAGGGTTGTACTCTTTCACCCAGGTTGGAATATACTGGCATGATCCTGGCTCATCGTAATCTCAACCTCTTGACCTCAGGCAGTCTTTCTGCCTGAGCCTGTGAGTACCTGGGACTATGGCGTACACCATCATGCCCAGCCAATTTTTGTTTTTTTTTGTAGATACAAGATCTTGCTGTGTTGCCCTTGCTGATCTTGAATTCCTGGGCTCAAGCAATTCTCCTGCCTCAACCTCCCCAAAGTGCTAGGATTATAGATGTGAGCTACTGTACCCAGCCGTTTTTTTGAGAGTAGATCAGCATAAGACTTGTCTCTGGTTGGCACTGTGAATGGAGGAGAGTTTACAATAATTTTTAAAGTATGTATAGTTACAGGAAAAGTTGGTAACCTCAGTGGGAGATTATGTTATCCTGTGTTTTCATAAAATGCTGATAACTTTTCTGTTTGAGTTGATCCACTCGTACTTGTAAGACATCAGATCCTTTAGTCAGTTTTTGAGTTTTGCTGGTGACTGACCACCTTATATATGTTAGTCTACTATGTGGCCTAGGAAAATGAGGTCTTTGCTTATTTTGTTTTGGTGTCTACAGTCCTGTCTTTCCAGGATTTTAGAGTGCATGTGTGTGTGTAATTTAGTGTGTAGGAATATGTACTCAAAATGTACTTATCTTTAATTTAGTTAGTGAGCCAGAGTACTAGAGCTTTCCCTGTACTGTGCTAATATAAGCTCTTTTGTCATAGTACTTCTGACAAAGCCAAGCTGCATTTAAGTGAAAGTCAGTATTATCCACTTAATGTCAATTATTGGATCTTTCAGAAATAAAGGCTTTCTAAATGGTTTCAGAATTAATGACGTTGGAAGATAAGTGCCTTTGTATAGCTTGTCTTTTTTTCTTTCCCAGTGGACTCCAGAAGGAAGACGGTTGGTCACTGGAGCTTCTAGTGGAGAGTTCACCTTGTGGAATGGACTCACTTTCAATTTTGAAACAATATTACAGGTAACAGTAATCGCCAGATGGTGGCATCATCCTGTGGTACTGTAAAGATCTCAAGATATAGTTACTTCATTGGTATTGTTAAAATTATAATTGGATGAATTGAATCATTACTGTGAGTTAATACGTACTTTTGTAACCCTTTAACCGTATATTTTTTGAAGTAGTAGCTTACATATGTTTTCTGTCTTCATAGGCTCATGACAGCCCAGTGAGGGCCATGACTTGGTCACATAATGACATGTGGATGTTGACAGCAGATCATGGAGGATATGTGAAATATTGGCAGTCGAACATGAACAACGTCAAGATGTTCCAGGCACATAAGGAGGCGATTAGAGAGGCCAGGTTTATACACAATATACCATTTTCTGTAGTCCCTATTGTCATGGTTAAATTATTCTCTAAGTGTACTCTGGGTGCAGAGATGCATGGGCTCTGTCAGTTTCTGGGAAACTTTCTGCACCCTATAAACAAAATATTTTTCTTTGTTTTCACACATTCACCATTTTGCTGGCACCTTTCTGAAGTAGTGTTGTCCTGGTATCAGCCTTTGCAATATGTTAGAGATGTATTGTCTGCCGCATTTTGCACTGGTTTTCTATTTTCATTTATGGTTAATAATGTGTATACGCTATTCCTTTTTATTATCTACTGTGTAAGACAAGCATATTTCATTCCAAATAAAGAATTCAGTCTTTAATTATACAACTGAATAAAATCTAAAGCCTACAGAAAACACTTTCAGAATTCACACAAAATACAAGAAAAAAGGCTTATGTGAAGACCTGGTTGGCTTGGTTATGCCACGACTTCAAAAGGGAAGTATAGGACTAAAAATCCTCACAGATAACACTCTGGATGTGGCAAACATTAACGGATTAATGAATGGGTTCTTCAAGTTTTGCAGCTGTAAGCAGACCATTGTGAAGAAGACTCTAGACTTTTCTTCTGATTCACTGTTGATAATATCAGTTATACAAATGTATAAGTGGAGTTTAAAATATTTTCAGTGAGTTGTATATTTTTACATATCAATGAGATATGTATAGTAAAACTGGGGAAACAGTTTAAATACAAGCCTGAAGAATTGCTGCAGCCTCAGAATAAAGCAAAGCAGCATTCTTTAAGGTTGTACCACCTATGTGTGGGAGGAGGTTGACATCTTTATAGAAAAATTATTCGCTGTAGCCATTTGTCTCTACTTTCATAATATTAACAGAAATTGTATAAACATGTTTCTGCTTTATATAGACTTTGCCTTAGTGTCATCCCCAAGCATTGAATTTTCACAGTTGGTTTTTTCTTTGTCATAGGATTCACAAGTTCACGGGAGTTCGTAAAGTTAGTTGAGAAACTTGATGGTCTTTCACTGCTGGGAAGAAAAACTGGCTCCCTCTTTTGCAGCAGATTCTTTAGTTTTAAACACAAATCTGAATGTCCTTATTTAAAGTTTTCCTCAAAAAGTGTAACATGGAATAACTTTCCAGGAAGAAGGCATGAAAGCTTTCTACAGACCTGTTGAATAAATGAGAAACATTGTATGTAGGGATATTTGGCAATCAGTTGTTTATGGCCTGCCCACATTTTTATAGCTCATCATTTCATGAAGTGTCTGAGGCAGAAGCTGATGCTAATCTTTTGAGCAATAGTCCTGTGTAATTTAAAAGACCTTGCAGGAATATTGCAAAAATACAACCCATTTAGTGCCAACACTTAATTCAGCTTCATGTGATTTCCTGGTAAATTGTACTGGGGGGGGGCATGGGTAGCATTAGAACCAATTATACACTTGTAAAGTTCTCTGAATATTGATGATTGAAAACTTAGAAGCAACTACTTTGTTCAAGTCTTCTTTTGATGAGATGCCTATGTTAGTCGACAGCATTCTCTTTAAGGGCTTCTTCAGTGGATACTTCCCTCTTCTGTTTGTAATGCAGCACAGTGTTTTTATTTTTCCCTGTCTGAGAAGCACAGATAATCTGTTAAATGCTGACTTCTTTCCCCTGCTGTGTGTCTTCATGTAACAGTTTCTCACCCACGGATAATAAATTTGCTACATGCTCTGATGACGGCACTGTTAGAATCTGGGACTTTCTTCGTTGCCATGAGGAAAGAATTCTCCGAGGTACGTGTACTAACAGTACTGATTGGAATATTTAAATAGGGAAGGCATTTGTGGTTAAATTATTACAACACCACAATACCGGCTTACATCTCCATTCAGTTTTTTTTTTTACATATACACACCATCTCAGACACCTCAAAGAGACCCAAACTCTCTGTCTGGCGCGCTGTCATTTTGTAAATTTTGACTATTAATGTCTTATTTGAAGTTTTCAGTTACAAGTTAATTACAAGAGCTCCCCCCATGACTTGCTTATCCGTATGCATCACTTAGGGCTGTATTTCTTTTCCCATCTTGCTCCCCAGATACCTTTCTCCTACAGATTGACATGTAATTTTACTTAGATAGCTCACACTTTCTTGGCAGTTCTTTTACAGTGTGAATTAACTGACAAGATAGAGACATCACAGCTACACTTCTCAGTGTTGCTATTTTTGAAAGCAGTTGATATTTTAGTATACCACATTTGTATACCACATGGCCCTCTTGTTACTAAGTTTGGGAAAGATTGCTTCTTTTTAAATTGATTTCATGTAGATAAACCTCTATGAATTACTTCATCCTACAAAAGAAATCCATATTTTCACTTGGATTATTTTAGATCATTGGACTTTATAAAATGGGCATCTTGAAATGCTGACAATACATCAGTGCCATTTATGTGAATTCAGTGGTGTTCGAGTTAAGGAATTAACTCTGTGTTTCACATATGCAATACAGACAACACAAACATTTACACTTCTAACTAGGAAGGTAGTATTCTCAAATGTTTAATTTGAGCCAGTTGTACATTTTACTCTGTACCCTTGATTTCTGCATGCCACGAAACATTGTCTTCTTCTGACACTTAAATACAGGGTTGGAGTATGGGTGCCACAAATAGTGGGCGTCAATAAATTACCATTCAGACATTTCCCTTTATGTTCAAGAGTCAGTAGAGTGAGCAATCTTGCTTGAATTACAAAGTTTCTTACACACTTGCTGAGCTTTTTTTTGCAGCATGTAATGATGATGCTTTCTAGACAAGAAAAGAAAGACTCTTGAGATGTTCTAACCCATATTTCAAGTCAGTGTCTTCTCTCACATTCACTTAACACTCCTGACTTTGCACATTTTTGGAGAGTTTTGTCCACATCACTGTATCACTATGGCTAGCATAAGTATAGGGTATCTGTCATAGTGAGGAAGTGTACTCACTGTGGAGGTCATAATATTGTACACTTTCAGAATGAGACAGAGTCTTTGAAATCATAAAGTCTGAATTATTTATGGATGAGCACCGTGACCCAAAGGGCTTACGTGACATGTTCAAAGTAAAATAGGATTTACTTAAAATAGATTTTAAACGCTTAATTCTCCACCTAATACTGCACTAATGTTATATCTTTTTCCTTACTATTGGAAGTCTTAACTGTTAAACAGAAATAAGTAAAACATTTTCTAGGCTTTGGAAATCCCTAGAAACATAGAAAAAACAAAATAATTATATGTATTAAAAGTAATCTTATGGTATCAAAACAACTAATTTTACAATGGACTATACTAACTGAAGTCGAATATAAAACCACTCTGCAGCTTGGATCAAAAAAAGAAAATCTGCTATGTGTTAGCATTTTTCAATCCCATGTTCTAATGAAGCATTCTTCAGTTTTGGTAATGAACCTATTTCTAAATAGTGCTTAAGAACTTTCCCTCTGATATATATATATATAGGAGACATGATCTATTTTTCTTGTAGCTTAAAAATATACACCAATGTCATATCTGTATTAATTAAATTAGAGCTGAATTTCACTTTTTATAAGAGGCCTCTTTGTTTTAGGCTTTTACTATGGAAATTTTATTTATTTTTAAAGTTTTTGAGTCAGAATCTCATTCTGTCCCCCAGGCTAGAGTATAGTTGCACAATCTGTATTGGTTTAGTACAGCCTCAGCTTCCTGGGCTCAGGCAATCCTTCTGCCTCAGCCTCCTGAGTAGTTGGGACTACAGGTGGGCACCACCACGCCTGGCTAATATTTTTCATTTTATGTGGAGACGAGAGCTTGCTGTGTTACCAAGGCTGGTCTTAAACTCCTGGGCTCAAGCAATCATCTTGCCTTGGCCTCCCAAAGTACTGGGATTATGTAGGCTTGAGCCACCTGTGCCCATCCTACTATAGAAATTTTAAACATGCACAAAAGTATGATGAGTCTTCATGTGCTTTTAGGATTTATATTTTAGCTTATTTTTGTCTTTAAAAAGATATTAATTTAAAAATATTCTACTTGCCTTATAGTCATATTTTTTCTTAGTATGAATTTATGACAGATCTGAATATATTAAATTAATTGTTCTGATAGCAAATCCTGTGTAACAGAGGAGTTATTAGAACTCATTTATTCATTTTCTGTCATGTCTAATTTTTCTAAATTTTATGCATCTAAGAGTGTTTTTCCATTCTCTACTTGGTAGGCTGGGGGTCAGGAGGATGGTAGATGCACAGCTGTTCAAGGGATGACGTGAAATTTCTTTAAATAAAATTTGAAGGGTCACCCCTTCAGGTCCCCTCCTGGGGACTTTTCTTTCTCAAATAAATCTACTTTTTCACCTTAAAAAATTTTCTTTGAAGTAAATTTACATTAGCTGTATTTGGAGAGAGGAAGTTGGATCACATTGCTGAATAAATAGGGATAGAACATTCTAACCATGACAGTGCCAATTATTCCATATTAAGGGTGATGTTCATGTGTCCCACATAAACTCTATGATGTCAGGCAGGTAAGCATACTCCTTTGCATTGTTAGTATTGTGCATCAGGTCATTTCTTTTGGGGTTAAGTATTAAGAAAATCCAAGAGTATTCTAATTAAGGGAAGTTTGTCCAGCTCGTTATCAAATACTTAACTTCTCTATAACATTCCTAAAAACCAGTCTTCCATTCACAGACATTTTCAGTGATATTCAAGTATTTACTACTTCATATGATTCCCTTTTACAATTTTAGATAGCTCTAATTTTCAGAAAGTTTTATATCAGTAATCTGCTTTCTTACAGCTTGTCCCTCCTTCTGGCATACCACATATTAAGTCTGTTTTCTCTTCTACATGGCAATCCATTAAGAATTCAAAGACAGCTGTCTTGTCTTCCCAGCATGGTCTTTCACTTTAAGTATATAGAGTGTCTGTGTATTACAGAAGCTATGATACCATATTTTTAAGTGCAGAATTCACAGTTGCTTTTTAGTGTCACTTCTGTTACATATTATTTTATACTTCTTGGAAAAGGACGAAGTCACAAAAAGAAAAATAATCAGCATTTTCTAAGATTCAAAGTGAGCATAGATTTATTGTTGGGAAATTGCTATGCAGAAGGCTTTGTTGATTGGTTCATAAGTTGAAAAACAAATAGATGTTTATGAAATCGAATATACCACAGCATTTAGAAGCACCATGTAAATGTTCACCCGTCACAAAAGCTTATGCAAGTCACCAGTTTATATACATTTATCTTTTTTTATAGTATTAATTATGGCACTCAGTTTATGAACTAAGATTAAAATATTATTTTAAACACTAGGAATATATCAGACTAAATACGCCTATAAGTTATGTTTATGCATTTGACTTCACATGAAACTGTGTCATTACAATCTATTTATTTGATAAATAATGAGCATATGTTATATGCAAGTTACCTAGGAATGTGCTTTATAAGACATGACTTGTATTCTCATACTTACTAAAGTTTAGCTGGGAATGTAAGATATTTTCACAAACTTTAAAGGTGTTTGATAATATGGAAAAAGAATCATGTGTTAGAAGTGTAGTTTTATCGCATAGAGGTAGAAGCAGATGACTTATACTGACAGGTTGAAAGTACAGTATCAGTAAGAATTCTGAAATAAATTTTAGTGAGAGGTGTTACACTCTTAAAAAAATCCAGTTTACAAGTTCCAGCATGCTTTAATTTTACTTTACCTTCTTGATTTTAGCAATAATAATAGCTGATACACGACACTACTGTGTATAATACATGCCCTAAGTACTTCATTTAAACTCCCCAGTAACCGTTTGAGAGAAGTAGTGATTGTTCCCCATTTTACAAATCAAGGCACCAGAAAGTTAAATAAACCTGAGAAGCAGTGATCCCAGTCTTTCTGGCATCAGGGATGGGTTACATGGAAGACAATTTTTCCACGGACCAGGGGATTGGGGGAGATGGTTTTGGGATGATTCCAGTGCGTTACATTTATTGTGTACTTTATTTCTATTATTATTACATTGTAATATATAATAATTATACAGCTCACCATAACACGGAATCAGTGGGAACCCTGAGCTTGTTTACTTGTAACTAGGTGATCTCATCTGGGGGTGATGGGAGGCAGTGAGTGACATGTGAAAAGTGTGTTGCTTATGTCCAGTCTACCTGTAATCTTGTTCTGGTTACTGTCACTGCAAAAAACCCTGCTTCACAAAGATAGGATGTTGGAAATGGAAGCGGCTTTTTAGTGCTGATCTGACAGGAGGCAGCACTCAGGCAGTAATGCTGAGTGACAGGTAGTGGCTGTAAATACAGGTGAACCTTCCCCTGCCACTCACCTCCTGCTGTGCAGCTCCATTCCTGACAGACCACGGACTGGATGTTGGGGACTCCTGCTGTAAAAGATATATAACTTATAAGAGGTGGGCTAGAATTTGAACCTAGGTCCTTGGCTCCAGAGTTCATACTCTTAACCACCATGTTAAGCTGCTTCTTTTATATTTTAAAAGGAATGTCAGCATGAATTTAAGTGTCTTCTTAAGGTGTAATGACAGAAATGTGAAGTAAAGATTTTTAGCGGGAGAAGGGTGTGGGTAGAGAAAACTAATTTAGTTACTCAAGTTCATTTTTCCTTAAAACTGTATAGGTTATAGGTTTTGGGTGTATGATGTAGTTAACAAAAATGTTAAACCACATGAATGGTTCACACTGCAAATGGCTTATAACGCATTACAAATAGAATGTGGACATACAGTGTTATATTGAGACTTATCCAGGAGATAAGATCTGTTTTAGGTTTTCAAATATAGCACTTATGGAGAGGAAATGAACCCTAGAGTACTCACCAACACAGCTTAAGAAAAAGAATGGTATTCATAGTTTTGATAAGTCTCTGTGTACCTTTTCCTGATTGTATCTGACAATGGTTTTTACTAAGTGAGATGATCCCCTCTTCACAAAGATCTTTTGGTTCAGCAGTGTGTTTTTCAACTATATGAAGATGTGTTTACAAAGTCTGAGTGTTCCAAAAAACCTCTGATGCTTTTTATTGGAAATAATTTTACTACTAAAGTTGGTAAGCTATGTAGTTGATGGTAATTAACTGAATTGATATCTACAAGGGTTTGCAAAACATTCCCACAAATTCTGTTTATTCTCCCTAAGACAAAAAGCAAAAACATCCAGTTTCCTATAAAAAAGCCCATAGCAAAAGAATTCCTTCCATTGTCATAGCATGTTTTAATAATTAATAGCACTTCAAGTACATCTCACTTAGCCATCTAAACAACCACGTGGACCCATTTTACATACAGTCACTATTTGCTCTGTCTGTAGTTTCTTCTGAGGAAGAGTCTTAAGTAAAGACTCTTTTCTCTCTGCTCTCCTGAAAAGACTGGATCATATAAGCTCATGGTAGGTTCTGTTATGTAAATAATTACCTGGGAATATTATAAAGAGGGGAAAGATTTAATACCTAACTTCTAAAGTACCTTATTTAAAGAAGTTAATATTGTAGGGTCCTGAAATATTTATTTTATGTGGTTTGCTTATATATTTTTACGGAAACTTTAAAATTTTTATTCTGGGTTTTATTCTTTTCATTGCTGTACTTACTTAAAATATTGTATATAATATGATGAAAACTTGCTAAAAATAAATCTGGCTTCCTTGGGATGGCCAAGCTGCACGCTGCTACTGTTGTATTCAATGCTTCAATTAAGAGTCAAGAGCTATTCCCAGACACTTTTTTGTGTATGAAGATTCCAGTTTTTTAATAGTGACAAATCCTTGTGATGAATAATTTAGGCAGTTCATTTTCAGAAAGAGCCTTTACACCTTTGCATTTATTAAATATTCTATAGTTGTTTGTGATTGAGCTGCCCTATTATACAGCTTATACTATTATACTAATCAGGCCTTTGATAGTTCTTAAATTTAAAATTCTGCTACAGATGCAAGAAAAAAATGTCTTCACGCTTTCTGTATGTCTAGGGGAAGAGAAAAAAAAATTCTGGGCTTTGGAAAGGCTGATAAAATTAGATGAATATGTAGTATGCTTTTACATTTTTAAAAATTTATTTTCTTCAACTCACTTTAGTCTGAAGACTTTTATTTTTAGTGGTAGGTACTTTTATAAAGTATACAGTTAAAAACATGGTATCATAAAATCATAAGTTTTTCAGTGGGGGAAGTAAAGTGCCAAAGTGAATACTGCTTTTTTCTCACAGTCATTTCCTCTCTTTACTCACTTTTTAATAATATGCCAGAAAGTTGTATCTCAGCAATTTCTAAGAAGCACCTCCTAAGCCATGATCTCTTTAGTGAAAGAGACCAGAGTAAGGATTTCTGTTTAAAGGAAGAAATAGTAGCTTTTCGGTCAGCTGTTCTTTTTTACAGATTGTTTCATGGTTTATAAAATAAGCTCAGTTTCTCCAGATGTGCATTAACTCTTAATCTGCCAAGACTTCTATGATACTGAAGAAATGTTTGTGATGCTATGAATCGTCTAAGGTTACTAGTTCTTAATCCTGTTGGATCTAATAGCCGCTTTTTTGAATAAATAATTTATAATCTGTTCTCTTCCAAAATGAACTTCATTCATACTGCCATGCATATAACTTGTTAAAAAAGGCACACACACACACACACACACACACACACACACACACACACACACACACACACACACACGCATACTGCTTCAGTGAAAGGACGTTATTGCTTCAGTTGAGAACCAGTCAGTGCTTTGGAATAAGGAAGTTGTGCTGAAGCAACCCTATTTTTATAGGATTATTGCAGAGGCCAAAGACGTTGTAGTCAGATCATAGGCAATCTTTTGTACTAATCTGTGCACCGTGGTAATGTGCATTTATAGCTACATGATTGGAAGGTCATTCCCATAGTTTTCCCTGGATTGTTGCTACCCGTGAGACAAGTACGCAGACAGTATTGTAAGATTCTTTACTTGGCCTCTGTCCTGTTTTCGCGTTTTAAAATTAAGAAGACTTGTTTTGCAAATTTGTGGGTGATTCAAAACTACAAGTAGAAGTTCACAGGAATTCAAGTTTTGAGAAGATATTGTAATTTTAAACATAATGATAGAGACTTAAAATGTAAAATAGAGATAAATATAAAGTTGTACTTCATTTTCCAACTTCATTTTCAGAGTTTGTTAGACTTTTTTTTTTAGAGTCCACATAAAAAGAATCCTGGGTCTTAGATGATTGGTATGAGCTCTTAAGGTGTCATATCCCCATTTAGTAGATGTTCAGAATGGTGGAGCTTCATTTTTGAGGGAAGTCGATTAAAATGGAGAAGGGTTTGGAAATTATGAGGAGCAGTAAAGGGAAACTTAATAGTTTAGTATTCAACTTGGTTAAAAGAAACTTAAGGTTGTAGTCATTTTCAATATTTAAAGATAATTGGGCACGGGGATTCAGGCCTGTAAACCCAGCACTTTGGGAAGCCGAGAGGGGAGAATTGATTGAGGCCAGGAGTTGAAGACCAGTCTGGGCAAGATATAAAGACCTAGTCTCTGCCTGGCTCGGTGGCTCAGCCTGTAATCCCGCGTTTTGGGAGGCCGAGGTGGGTAGATTGCCTGAGCCCGTGGGTTTGAGACCCACCTAGGCAACTTGGCTAGACCTCATCTCTACAATAAATCACAAAAACTTAGCCGGGCATGGTAGCGCGCGCCTGTAGTTCCAGCTGCTTGGAAGACTGAGGCTGAAGAATCGCCAGAGAAAAGCAGGTTGAGATTGCAGTGACTAGGAGCGTCCACTGCACTCCAGTCTGGGTGACAGAGTGAGACTCCAACTCAAAAAAAAAAAAAAAAGACCCAGTCTCTACAAAAAAGCAAAAACAACAACAAAAAACTTATTTAAAAAGTTTAAAAAATAATATTTAAAGAATATTGTGGCCTGGCATGGTGGCTCAAGCCTGTAATCCCAGCACTTTGGAAAGCCAAGACAAGCCGGGCTTGGTGGCTCAGCCTGTAATCCCGCGCCTTTGGGAGGCTGAGGTGAGTGGATTGCCTGAGCCCGTGGGTTTGAGACCTGCCTGGGCAGCAAGACCTCATCTTGTAAATCAGAAAATCAGCCGGGCGTGGTAGCGCATGCCTGTAATTCCGGCTACTTGGAAGACTGAGGCGGAAGGATCACCGGAGCCCAGCAGGTCAAGGCTGCGGTGTCTGGGAGCAGCCACTGCACTCCAGTCTGGGCGACAGAGTGAGACTCCAACTCAAAAAAAAAAAAAGAAAGCCAAGACAAGGGGATTTCTTGAGCCCAGGAGTTCAAGACCAGCCTAGGTAACATAGCAAGACCTCGTCTCCACAAAACATAAAAAATTAACTGGGTGTGGTGGCCACTCAGGAGTCCCAGCTACTCAGAAGACTGAGGCAGGAGGGTTGCTTGAGCCCAGGAATTGGAAACTGTTGTGAACCATGGTTGTGCTACTGCACAATCTCCAGCAGAGTGAGACCTCGTCTCAAAAGCAAAGAATATTGTGTGGAAGTAGACTTGAATTTATTTTGTGTAGATGTAGATAGCACCTAGGGAGTAGAGAGAGGATATAGATCGCCATATTTGAGTTAGAGAAATTTTTTTCTGAAGAAAGATAAAATAATGGTCTGTTGTGTGAGCCGTTGGGCTTTCCTTTCTGAAATTGTGCTACACTCAGCTTGCCATCTATCAGGAAGGTTTTTTTTTTTGTTTTTGAGTTGGAGTCTTACTTGTTGCCCAGGCTGGAGTGCAGTGACAGAGTCATAGCTTACTGCAACCTCAGCCTTCTGGGCTCTGGTATCCTTCCGCCTCAGCCTTGTCCGTAGCTGGGACTGTGCCACCACACCCAGCTAATTTTTCCATTTTTTTTGTAGAGACAATGTCTTGCCATGTTACCCAGGCCTTCTGCTTTGGCTTTGCAAAGTGCTGAGATTACAGGCATGAGCCACCGTGTCCAGCCTGTCAGGGAGATTTTTAAAAGGCATTTTCTTTCCAGATGGATGGTTGGTTTTGATATTATTTAACCTGAGTTAAGTTGTTTGTTAAATAAAGTTTTATGTTTTAGAATGGACTCAAAAGCCAGAAAATCAAGCCTGTGGACATACTCATTACAAAGAGTTAAGTGGATAGGATATATTTCATAAGGAGGTGCTGCCAATCTCTGTTGAGATTGGATAATGTTATTAATTCTGTTGTTTGAAATAGTGAATGGGGTCTCAAAATCTACCTAGTGTTCTAGAAAATATTTTGAAATATTTATACTTTTAATTGTATCTACACACATAGATAAAGTGTAAAAATCTTAAATGGACAGTACAATGTATTTTTTTCTGTTTCTTCCTTCGTGTGTTTGTATACAATGTATTTTTATGTATTTATACATTTGTCTAACCACCTCTAGATAAAATACAGAATTTTTATTTCTTAATAATAATAATTATTAATAATAAAGATAATTCTTATTATCTTAGAGACGCGGTCTTGCTGTGTTGCCCAGGCTGGTCTTGAGCTCCTGGGCTTAAGCAGTCCTCCTGCCTCAGCCTACCAAAGTGTTGGGACTATAGGCATGAGCCACTGTGCCCAGCCAAAATACAGAGTATTTTCAGCAGTCCAAAGCTTCCTTTGTGTTCTCTCCCACCTTAGCTTTTTATTTTGGATAGTTTAGGCTTTGATAGCTATTTTCAGTAAGTTATTTCTTCTTTTTCTCTACTGTTCTTCAAGTTTATTTTGTGATGTTGTAGTGTTTATTTCCTTACCTTCCATTTTGTAGAGTTGTCTTAATTACTCTTCATTTATTTGCCTCTATGTTCTTTCTCATACTCTGTTGTATTACTTTTCTGATGAGCTTCATCTACTAGTTTCCTGCTACTAAAATCAACTCAAGGTTAACCTACAGAGAGACAGTATTGTATATGATTTCAATCACCGTGTTTAGAACCTGGACGTTAGTCACAGTTTTTGCCCTTAGTAGCCATATGACTCTGGAGCAAGTTACACTACTATATCTTTGTCCTCCTCTATAAAATGGAGATTAATAATAGTACTGACCTTGCTGAGTTATTTTGAGAATTAAGTTAATTAATTCCTGAGAAGTGCTTAACTAGTGGCTGCACGTAAAGAGTATTCAATCAGTGATAATCATTGTGCCATTTCCAAAGCTAATCTCAAGAGCCTGCTTTCATATTTCTGGCCTCTTAAGGACAAAAATGGTTATTTCAGAAGTATATTTTATTGTTCTCATTTAAATGTTTTTCAACCATTGCTAATTATTACAGTAGTATAGGTTTTTATTTACAGGTAGTGTATAAATGTGACATGCTTAAACAAAGTTGTCATGATTTTCTAGTGTTTTTAGATGCAAAAAAATTCAACAGATATGCACTTAGAATTAGCCTTTTTAAGGTCTTACAGAAACATTTAAATATTTTATTTTAGTTGTTAGATACGTCACATAATGGTTGCTTACTGTGGCCAACACGATGTACTTGGTTCTTTTGCTGATACAAATTTAGAAGATATGGCCTCTTCCCTTCAGTATCATGTCCCACATCTTCCTAGTTTACTCATTTCTTCAGACTTGTTTTGTGAATTAATGAAGTACCGTTCTGAACAGGAATATTGTCTATATTGACAGTGAACTGTCTTCACAGCTTATCACACTACAGCAGGCTGTGATCATTTGTGTTCAGGCTGTTGAATCAGGGTAGCAATTTTCCTCAGCAGGGAGAGCAGGGTTTTTCCTTCTGACCCACCTGAATCATAGGAATTAATTCCTAACACCATTTAGTGGTAAGAAAGTTGGATGATAGTTGTGGTAAAATCATTTCTTTTTGCTATTTTGGATTTGTAATTTTGATCAGCAATAAGTTAGGAGCGTTGGGGAAAATATATTATGCATATTTTTTGTTGTAGTAGATAAGCTTTAAAATAGATTTAATGTCATTTGTTTGGGCTCTTCCTGGTCACCCTCTGCTTTCATCCCATCAAACTTGTTAGTTTGATAGCAGACCAGCTGGAGTATAACCTGTTCTGTCTCCAAAGTCTTTGGTGTTATTTGTTGCAGGATGGTAGCCAAATCCTTTCCTAGAGTGGAGCAAATGCAGGCCTGACTGATTAAGTGATATAAGTATAAACAATACTAAAAGTGGCATCGAAATTAAAGTATATTTTAATTTTAGTGACTTCTGAACTAAAATCCTGCTCCTATCTTGAGATCTTATATAGTACAGTAACCATTTTTAATGTTCTTTCTGTAGACCCAGAATATTAAATACTGAAATGTTTGGTGTGATTAATGGTGTGGAATTTTTTTAGCAATGGTCAAATCAAATAATTTCATTTAGTTTCCAACATTTATGCAAACTGTTTCTCTTACGTTTTTAAGTGTACTATCAATTTGATTTTTGATATCATTTTTAGCTTTAGTGTGCAATGCATATGTAAATTCTCAAAGGTGTCTGGGTGCAAATAAAATGTTAATTAAAACAAAAATTCAAGAGTATTTACTAGGTCAAATAAAATTTGGTTTATTAAATTCTAGCAGATAAATTTTTAAATCAGTTACTATAAAATGGCTTAACTTTTTTTTTTTTGGTGGAGATGGGATCTCTCTCTGTCACCCAGGTGGGAGTGCAGTGGTGCAGACGTAGCTCACTGTACCCTCTAACTCCTGGGCTCAAGCAGTCCTCCCACCTCAGCCTCCCAGACGCATGCCAGTGAGCCCAGCCAAAATACCTTAACTTTTTGAATTGTGTTTTAGATATAGTTTTTTTCTTTACATTTTGGCCTTTTAAAAAAATAAACATCTGAAAAATAAGTGATACATTTTGGATTTAGGAAGTAGATGTTAGAAAGTAAAGCTCATGAGGCAGGGCACAGTGAGTGGCTCACGCCTGCAATCTCAGCACTTTGGGAGGCGGAGGTGAGAGGATTGCCTTAGACCAGGGATTCAAGACCTGCCTGAGCAACTTGGCGAGACCTCATCTCTACAGTAAATCAAAAAATGAGCTGGGTGTGGTGGCGCATGCCTGTGCTTCCAGCTACTTAGAAGGCTGAGACAAAAGGATCACCTGAACTCCGCAGATTGAGACCGCAGTGGCTGTGAGTGTGCCACTGCACTTTAGCCTGAGTAACAGAGTGAGACTCTAACTCAAAAAAAAAAGAAGAAGAATGGAAAGTCATGAAAAGAAAGCTATTTGAAAGACAGTATGGTGGAGAGTTTCAGTCCTTGATGAGGCACACTCAGGCCTGTAATAGCTGTAAAGGTTAAGATTTGGCACAGTTATTGAGACCTAGTCTTAAAAGAGAGTAGTTGATATTGTGGTGTTTCCTTCATCATTATTATAGAATCACATTTGAATGAAACATGTGCTAAACTCCACCACACAATAAGTTCACATTCTTTTAAAAAGATTTAGAAGAAGTATGTAGAGAAGATTTAGTAGAAATGTCAGCCTTCCTATTGGATTACTTTTAATACCCTAATACAAGTACAGGTGAAAGGAAATACACCTACTTTAAAATGGAACTTATGAATATTTAATGCGTTTCCTAAAATATCTGTTAATACCTAATTGACCACATATGCTCAGGGGGACTACAAACTTTCTTTGTCTACTATGAGTTACAAAGACATTACTTGTTGTACATATCTTCTCTTTAAACAAACTTTTAAACGTCTTTTAAAAAATTGGTTTTCATGTGTAATAAGATGGCTTCATGTGTAATGAGATGGCTTCATGTGTAATGAGATGGCTTCATGTATGAAGTCATGGTTTTGACCTGCATGATGGCATCAGAAGATATGTTTAAATCATTGCTCCTTCTGCTTGTTAAGTTTTATGGTTCATAAAAAGTAAGTGGTCATTCGTTACTTTGTGACAAGAGAAATCACACTTTGAAGTTTGCAGCACTGTATGTGCAGCACTCATAGAGGGTAGTGAGAGTGGAATTGATTGTCTACCAAAACTCCTCACACTGCAGACTCCTAAGAAATGATGACTTTTATATTTGAGATCTCAGACTAGAACTGCAAACATTTTCCAGGGCCAGGAGGGAAACAGGAGGAACCTGGGATCTGGCACATACTTGCCCTATGCCACCACACCCTGGACACGAACATCTTCCATTTTTTTCTGGAAGAAGAAAATGGGTGCTTTTTCCCTTAGGATTTTTAAAAAACTGACTTTGTAGTTGATAGTTCTCTTCCTTTGGGTGGTGGAGAGGGGCTTCTTTTTGATTATCATTCTCTTCAAGTTCTTTAGAGCTTCCAGTTTTTTGTTTTTGTATTTTTTTAGGAGGAATCTCACTCTGTTGCCCAGGCTAGAATGCTGTGGCACACTCATGGTGACTCCAGCATCAACCTTTTGGGCTCTGGAGATCCTTCTGCTTCAGCCTTCCAAGTAGCTGGAACTACAGGTGCATGCTACCACGCCTGGCTAATTTTTTTTTTTTTTAATTGTAGAGGCAAGGTCTTGCTAAGTTGCCCGAAGTGGTCTCGAACCTGCGGGCTGCCTTCCAAAGTGCTGGGATTACAGGCTGAGCCACCGAGGCAGCTGGCTTCTAGTTTTTAACTTTTGTGTTAAACATATAGTTATAAGTAGATTTGCTTTAAATATATATATGTAAGTATATATATTGGAGACAGTATCTCACTCTGTTATCCAACCTGGAGTGTGCAGTGGTATAGTCAGAGGTCACTGCAGCTTCAAACTCCTGAGCTCAAGTGACCATCCCACCTCAACCTCCCAAGTAGCTGGGACTATATGCATGTGCCATCACACCCAGTTAATTTTTTGTTTGTTTTTTGTACAGATGGCACCTCAATATGTTGTCCAGGCTGGTCTTATACTTCTGGCCTCAATCAGTCTTCCCACTTAGGCCTTCCAGAGTGTTGGAATTACAAGCATGAGCCACTGCATCTGGTCTAAAACATGTATTTTGGCAAAATGCTTACTTAGTGCCTATAGCAGATTTTGCTGTGATCTCAGAATGACTACCTTTGATATAGATATTCAGTGAGATTGTCCAATGAGAACACAAAGTGGTTAAGCTATAAATGTCAGAACGATTTATAACAACATCGAGGCTTAGCTGTGAACATCAGATTAGTTCCCAGAGATCAGGGGTTGCTTTTATTTTCTTTCTCAAAAGCATTCAAATCTAACCAGCCTTCACTATTTAATAGCAGTGATATATTGGGCATATGTAGGTTGGAGTCAACTGTTGGAGAGCCAACAGTTGTGTTTTTACAAAATAGAGCAATCAAGAAGCATTTAGTGACATGTTAACCAGTGTATGCCATTTTCCTGCTGGCTATAAGGGTTAACGTGTAAAATATGAACATGTTCTTTTTAAGAAATAAGATGAGTTCTTCTGTACCATTCTCTTGGAGATCCTAAGGTTTATCCCACTAAGCTTAGTGTCTAGGAATTAAGTGTTTAATGCTTCAGGATTGCTACTTTATATAGCTGGGAAGAATCAGCTGCTAATTTTCTGTGTGGTCTGTGTTAATACAAAAACGTGTCAGATTTTGAAAATTTCAAAAAAGACTTGTGAACTGTATATTCCTTACAACAACAAATTATAATAATTGTGAAATTTATAAACTGTCGGGTTGACCTTGGGCAAAGAACCATGTTTTTAACACTTCACTCTTCAGCTTAGTTATGTGCATCAAAGATCGCTGAAACAATCTTTGTGTTTATTCAAATAATTCCTATGTGCTGTGAGCCAGGAGAGGTGCCAGGCACTAGGTGTGTGGGTGGGTAGTCACGCCTGTCTTTACGAGCAATGGAATGATGACTGGAGATGTGACTTTGGCGCATCACATTGACTGGGATCTTAATTTCACGCAGCATATATTCTGAAATCAGCGTGTATTGTATTATAGTACAGAGAATAATGATCTTGTGATTCATGAGGCAATTTATGTAGTTTCAGTAGCTTTTAAAAATCAGATATTTACTGAGCATCTGCCATGCAAGTCTGGAGATTCCTTTAAAACTTGGAGGTCACCAGAGTGAAATCTGCCTTCTAGTTAACTCCACAATAGGCTTCTTCTGTTGTATATTCACCTTGAATAATATTCATGGGGGATTAACCTTAATGCTGAATTCGTTTATCATTTGGTTAAAAACTGAGTATGTTTTGAAACTAGAAAAGCTAGGTTTGTAAACGAGACTGAACTCTGAGTACTTATTAAAAGTGTGAAGCACATTTGGGTAGTGTCACATGATTAGTGAATTCAACATGTGTAGCTCCATTAGAGAAGCAAGACACATCCTAGGCAGAAGCAGTCCCTGGAATTTTCCCATGGAAATAAAGAATGCCATTATATTTCATCATTGAATCTCCACAGCTTATTTTGCTTACAGGATCCTCAAACACTTTTTTTAAAAAGGTTTTAGATTTCAAAAGCTTTTATTTATTGGCTCTTTCAAGTTTAACAGTGGTAGAAACCATTGTCGGTTTGAACCAAACTAAGGATGAAAACTTTTCAAGATTTTTTTCCTGGTCTGGCGGTGTGGCTCAGTCTGTAATCCCAGCACTTTGGGATGCTGAGGCAAGTGGATTGCCTGAGCCCACGGACTCGAGACCAGCCTGGACAACTTGGCGAGACCTTGTCTCTACACAATAAATCAAAAATTAGACGGGTGTGGTAGTGCGCACCTGTAGTTCCAGCTACTTGGAAGACTGAGGCGGAAGGATCACCAGAACCTAGCGCGGGTTGACGCTGGGGTCGCCATGAGTGGCGCTGCACTCCAGCCTGGGTGGCAGTGAGACTCCAACTCAAAAAATTTTTTTTCTCCTAAAAACTATTCCACACAGAAATATTTGTTCATTTTAGATTTTAAACACTATATATAATGAATTGTCCCATAGATTTTATTTTCTAAGCACAATACATAAATTTGCATGGAAAAGACGTTAGCATAGTCCAGATTTATCACATTTCAGGATCGATAGAGAAATTATTATATAACCATTTGTGTCTGTGTCTAATTTATGTGTAGATGTCAGAATCCATTTTAATATAATTTAGGCAAATAGATTTGTAGTATACAAATATTTCTTGGCTAAAGTGCCTGATAATAAGGCCTTGTATTTTGAAACTAAATCTGTTAGGTAGAAACCCATTTTTGTGATCCACATAAAATTCACCTGTTCTAGCATGTATTATAATCAGTACATTCACATTTATGTCCTCTTTATGACCATTTACTTAGGAGAACCATTGATGTAGAATAGGCCAGTTGACTGTGTCTTTTCATAATCAGTGATAAGAGCAAGTCTATTTGTAATGCCTTTTTTTTTCCCCATGAAAAGGAAGGTGTGACTTTTGTGTATTGTTACCTTTAGCTTTTTTTTTTTTTTTTTTTGAGTTGAAGTCTCACTCCGTCGCCCAGACTGGAATGCAGTGGCCACTTCCAGCCACTGCAGCCTCAACCCACTGGGCTCCGGCGATCCTTCCGCCTCAGCCTTCCGAGTAGCCGGATCTACAGGCGTGCTACCACGCCCGGCTAATTTTTGATTTATTGTAGAGACGAGTTCTCGCCAAGTTGCCTGGGTGGGTCTCGAACCCATGGGCTCAGGCAATCCTCTCGCCTGGGCCTCCCAAAGTGTTGGGATTACAGGCTGAGCCACCGAGCCCGGCCGTCTTTAAAATTTAATGATAGAAGGACATAGTGTAATTACTGCTTACAGTGATTAAATTTTTTTTTTTTGAGTTGGAGTCTCACTCTGTCGCCCAGACTGGAGTGCAGTGGCACACTCACAGCCACTGCAGCCTCGACCTGCTGGACTCAGGCGATCCTTCCACCTTAGCCTTCCTAGTAACTGGAACTACAGGTGGGCACCACCACACTTGGCTAATTTTTTTTGATTTATTGTAGAGACACGGTCTCACCAAGTTGTCCAGCTGGTCTTTTAGACATACCCTGAAGAAGGCACTCCTTACGGTGCAGGACAAAGCGATTATTGTGGCTTAAGTCAGCCATGCCAAGAAAAGATGCCAACAGGTGAGGCAGCAGTAAAGAAAGTGACATATATTTCAGTTAATTTGATTTAGGAGGAGGTTGGAATCTGTTTGGAAAGGTATTAGAGGCTTATTTAAGGGAGAAGATTATTGACTCAAGAATTGGGATTGGGATATGATGATCCTATTTTTAGTAATGATTCCTAGGTTTTTAAGTGTCATTGATAAAATTAATTGTATTGTAAGTCACACTAAAATAACATTAAAATGGAACCATGACTTATTTTTTAAAGTTTTGTTTTTACAAGTTTTCATTCTTGTCCTCTGCTGCTCTCAGAGCCACAGGAGTGACAGAAAGCATCTTACTCCCAGTGTTCATTATGCACTGACCCCAAAGTTCTCTTTCTTTATTGCCTTTGTTTTGTTCGTTCTTGCTTGCTCATTTTTACTTTTTAATTTAAATTTTTTTTTTTGAGATGAGGTCTCTGTTGTCCAGGCTGGAATGCAGTGGTGTATTCATAGCTCACTGTGTTTCAAACTCCTGGTCTCTCAAGTGATCCTCTTACTTCAGCCTCCCAAGTAGTTGGGACTACAGACACAACCTACCATGTCCCACTTGTTTTTTTTGAAAAGATAATATATTTGAATCTTTCCTGAGAACTACTAGCTGCTTTTTTGAATTCTAGTTAGGTAAATTCATATTTGATGAGTACAAGACAAACTGAGTTACACTATAGGTTGTAGCAAAATGTTCTTTCCGTTTCTACATTTTTTTTTTTTTGATTTGGAGTCTCACTCTGTCACCCAGACTGGGGTGCAGTGGCTGTTCCGGCCACCGCAACCTCAACCCGCTGGGCTCCGGTGATCCTTCTGCCTCAGCCTTCCAGGTAGCTGGAACTACAAGCATGCGCTACCGCGCCCTGCTAATTTTTTTATTTTATTGTAGAGATGAGGTCTCACTTGCCCAAGCGGGTCTTGAACCCGTGGGCTCAGGCAGTCCACTCACCTCGGCCTCCCAAAGCGCTGGGATTACAGGCTGAGCCACCGAGCCCGGCCTCCATTTCTACTTTTTACTGCATTTACAACATTTTGAAAAATATGAAGGTCATAAAATTATATATCTTTGTGGTATAAGTTGTTTATTTGGACATTTTTTTTCTTTGAGATAGAGTCTTTGTTGCTCATCTGGAGTTAAGTGATCATATCTCAACGACAGCCTTGAACTCCTGGGTTCAAGCGATCCTCCTGCCTCAGCTTCCTTAGTGGCTGGGACTAAAGGCACACTACCACACTATGCTAATGTCTGTATTGTTTATAGACAGGCTCTTGCTATGTTGCTCAGGTTGGTCTCAAATTCCTGGCCTCAAGCAAACCTCCCACCTCAACCTCTCCAAGTGCTGGAATTACAAGCGAGAGCTACTGTGCCCAGTTGATTTGTACATTTTATTTATTTTTTTTATTTTTTATTTTTGGAGTCAATGTCACTCTGTTGCCCAGGCTGGAGTTCAGTGGCATGCTCACAGCCACCCCAGCGTCGACCTGCTGGGCTCAGACGGTCTTTCCGCCTCAGCTTTCCAAGTAGCCGGACCTACAGGCACGTGCTACCACACCTGGCTAATTTTTTGATTTATTGTGGAGACAAGGGCTCACCAAGTTGCCCAGGCTGGTCTTGACCCCCTGGGCTCAGACAGTCCTCTCAGCTTGGCCTCCCAAAGTGCTGAGATTACAGGCTTGATTTGTACGTTTTCTTTCTTTCCTTCTTTCTTTCTTTCTTTCTTTCTTTCTTTCTTTCTTTCTTTCTTTCTTTCTTTCTTTCTTTCTTTCTTTCTTTCTTTCTTTCTTTCTTTCTTTCTCTTTCTCTCTTTCTCTCTTTCTCTCTTTCTCTCTCTCTTTCTCTCTTTCTTTCTTTCTCTCTCTCTCTCTCTCTCTCACTGTGTCGCCCAGACTAGAGTGCACTGGCCGCTCCCGGCCACCTCAGCCCCGATCTGCTGGGCTCTGGCAATCCTTCCATCTTAGCCTTCCAAGTAGCTGGAACTACAGGCGTGCGCTACCACGCCTGGCTGATTTTTTTGGTTTATTGTAGAAATGAGGTCTCGCTAAGTTGCCCAGGAGGGTCTCAAATCCATGGGCTCAGGCAGTCCACTCACCTCAGCCTTCCAAAGGCACGGGATTATAGGCTGAGCCACCGAGCCCGGCTGATTTGTACATTTTCAATGGACACTTTTAAATTGTATCAAAATCAGATACTCCGTTGTCAGAAATATTTATGTACCTAGTACTTGGGTGGTAGTATTTTAAGTCCTTATTTAATCTTCAGCCTTTATTTTCTTTGTTGCTGTTTCTAAAAATGAGTAGTGAAAGAGAAATTCTTTAAGTATAGTTAAAGGGCAAGAAATCTTCAATCTGACACATTGTGTTGGTTTTGTGTTCAGTGTGATTCCCTGAATATGAGAGGTATAGACCAGAAACTGGGAGCTTTGTAGTTTCCCACATCCAACATCAGGCTCGACTCACAGAGCACAGAGATGCAGTGCTGTTGTACATACCTGTTTAATCAGCATTCTCTGTCTAGGAAGCATCGCTAGCATGATTACTTCTTTGTGCTTGACTGGCAAAAGAAACATATAAACTCTGGTCATATGTATACACAAATGTGTTCAGAGCATAGCAACCATGCCACAGAAGCCTGCTACCACTATGTATTTTAAAGAAATGTTCCCACTAGTTAAAATGGGTCTACTTTGATCTTTCTATCTTGTCCTGTGATCAAGAAGATAACAGGTGATGAGTACAAAGGCAGACAGACTGCGTAACAATTAACAATCTATACGGTGATCTCACCTACAACTTGGCTTCTTTAGCTGTGCCATTCTCTGACCAGCCATGCCGAAGACCAGCTGCAACACAGATGCGTTTTCTCATCAGTCATTCATGGCGAAAGGTATTTTCTATGTGTAACGTGGAAGTAAGGATTGGAGACAGTTCTAAGGTGGATCCACATATCCACACTCTGGTACATATGGAAGGTTGTTATCTGGTGCAACAGTGCTGGGGGAATGGAAGGGTGGAAAGGTAAGAAAAGAATTGGCTGAGATTAATGTGGAAGCTGTTTTCCTTGAGAATTTCTGCCTTTTACAAGGTTAATAAACATTCATTAAAAGTTCAAACAATCAGAAGTAAAAGGTTAACGCTTTCTGCTCCCCTTTTCCAGTCTCACATCCAGCGGTAAACACTATTCTGTTAATACATATACAAAGAGATATTTTAAAAAATTGCTACATGAAAGGTATTCTTTTGCTGTTTGCTTTTCTTACTACATGTTATATCATGGTCATCTTTTTGTGTCATTACTGCCCCAGTCTTTTTGACTGCATATATTTACTATATTTCTCATTTATAGGCATTTGGAATTTGCAAGAAGTTCTTGTAAGACACAATTGTGTACTAAGCCTCCTTGTACCTTTAAATTTTGTGTCTGCTCATGTAAATTTTTCTTTGGGATAGACTCCTAGCCATAAACTCGATGTATCAAAGGGTATGAACAAAGGGTATGAACATTTAAGCTTTTGGAAGATGAGTTGTCCTCATTGTCCGGGAAGTCATTAGTGATGAAGTTTAAGCAAATTTTGGTCTAGGCCAACTCTGGCAATAACATAGGATTACATTTTTGGGAAAATCCACCATTCCAAAATGTAACCTTATTTTAAAAAATTACAAATGTACACATGGTAGAATCTTTTCTCTGATACCATAGAGGATGCAGTTTGAAATTTAAAAATCTTGGCTGGGTGCTCATGCTGTAATCCCAGCACTTTGGGAGGCTAAGGTGAGAGGATTGCATGAACCCATGGGTTCGAGACCAGCCTGGGCAACTTGGTGAGACCTCATCTCTACAATAAGTCAAAAAATTAGCCAGGTTTGGTGGCATGTGCCTGTAGTTCCAGCTACTTGGAAGGCTAAGGTGGAAGGATCACCTGAGCCCAGCAGGTCAAGGCTGTGGTGACCATGCGCATGCCACTGCACTCCAGCCTAGGTGACAGAGTGAGACTCCAACTCAAAGAAAAACAAAATCTGCCAATTTTTTACCTCTTCCCAGTGGTTACTTTATTCCTGTGGTTACCATAGAATTTTAGAAAATATATGTTTTGGTTTATCTGTCTGAAACAGTGTCTCTTAACTTTCTGTGAAGAAAGGTGAGGAATTTAGCGTACTTCACCCAACCATGCCTTCTCCTTCCTGGTTTTTGTTATAATGAACTGTAGCTGTTTTGATGATTTCCATTATAGCTTTAAATGTTCTTAAACCTTCATGTTTTGGGGATCATCAACTTTAGGCAGTATTCCTCCGCTCGCCATTATGTTACAGAAGAAAATCTGTGCCCTTCAATGTTTTTCCACTTGTCTTCCTTTACTTCTGAATTTTCAAGGATTTTAAAGCATTTTTATTCTGTTCTTTATAACATTTATTTATTTATTTTTGAGTCAGAGTCCCACTCTGTCACCCAGGCTGGAGGGCAGTGGCACACTCCTGGCCACCGCAGCCTCAGTCTGCTGGGCTCAGGCAGTCCTTCTGCCTCAGCCTTTCAAGTAGCTGGAACTACAGTAACATGCCACCATGCCCGGCTAATTTTTGATTTATTGTAGAAATAAGGTCTTGCCAAGTTGCCCAGGCTGGCCTCGAACCCCTGGACTCCGGCAGTCCTCCCACCTCCCAAAGTGCTGGGATTATAGGTGTGAGCCACCACGCCTGGCTATTTTCTATTTGTGTTTTAAAATTCTAGATTGGGCTCAGTGGTTCATACTTGTAATCCCAGCACTTTGGGAGGCTGAGCTAGTTAGGATCAGTTGAGCCCAGGAGTTATTTATTTATTAATGTCACTAATAGTTTTATCATAGCACATTTTTAGGTTTTTGATTCTGCAGTTTGAGTAATGGATTTTGTTTTTGTTTTTGGAAACATTCTTTTAAGTCCACTCATTTTTTTTTTTTTTTGAGTTGGCGTCTCACTCTGTCGCCCAGACTGGAGGGCAGTGGCCGCTCCCGGCCACC
>NW_007095677.1:133352-143784 GCF_000164805.1 Carlito syrichta
AGAGATGAGGTCTCGCTGCCCAGGCGGGTCTCGAACCCCTGGGCTCAGGCAATCCACTCACGTCAGCCTCCCAAAGGCGCGGGATTGCAGGCTGAGCCACCGACTCACTCATTTTAAAAAATTTACTTGAAGCTGGTCTCAGTGAGTCAGCCTGTAATCCCATAATTTGGGAGGCTGAGGTGAGTGGATTCTGCGGATTCGAAACCCGCCTGGGCAACTTTTCGAGATCTCATCTCTACAATAAATCAAGATATCATCCGGGCATGGTAGCATGTGCCTGTAGTTCCAGCTACTTGGAAGGCTGGGGCAGAAGGATCGCCGGAGCCCAGCAGGTCGAGGCTGTGGTGGCCGGGAGCAGCAACTACACTCCAGTCTAGGTGACAGAGTGAGACTTCAACTCAAAAAAAAAAAAATTTACTTGAAATTTTTCAGAAAGTTTTTAAGAAAATAGTGCTTGGGAGGTAAATATCAAATTTTGTGACTTCTTGGTTGGAAATCCTTTTCCTCCAAATTTTGAAGACCTCTGTTTTGCTGAGTAGAAGTCCAATACGATTCTGATTCTCGTTATTTTGTTTGTATCCTGGTTTTCCTCTGTGAACGTTTTTTAAATGATCTCTTTTTCTCTGAGCTTTTAAAAAAATTATGGTTACAGGTGTAAATATTTTAAACTCCATCTTTCTTGGCAAGCTTTAATCTACAATCTCATGCTTACTTCTCTTATACAGTTTTTCTTCTGTTGTTGGTTGTTTCTCTTGTCTCTGCTTGTCTTACAGAATTCTTGGTAGATGATTGTTGGGCCATTTGGAGCTATCTATCTTATATTACTTTTTCTTTCATATTTTGTTTCTGTCCTTTCCTCTGAGTATTGAGAGATTTGTTTTCCATAATAGTAATGTAGTCTTTAGTCATGCTCAATTTGTTTTTCAGCCCTTCTGATGAAGTTTTTATCAACTACATGTTTAATTTCCAAGAACTCCTAGTGATTCTCTGGTCTTTTTTTCATAGTGATCTGTTTTGTTGTTTATTTTTAATTGATATGCCCCTTTAAACTTTTAGCTAAGTAATTGAGGTGTTTGTGTGGGTGTTTGGTTTCATCTATTGTTGTGGTTTGTGTTCTCTAAGGTCATGTGCTGTTTCTTTTTCCTGGTCTTTCTCTTTCCTGTTATTTGATTTTTCTTAAATGTCCAGTGATCCTTGGTTGACTAAATATTTGAGTGATGGTTTGTCTTGGCTAGCATTAGTAGTTGTCTTGCATTTCTTTTGCAGTTGGTTCATCCACTTACCTAAAAGACTCCTCTTCTGGATGAGATACCTCACTATATACCGTGTGTGTGTGTGTGTGTGTGTGTGTGTGTGTGTGTATGTGTGTGTGTGTGTGTGTGTGTGTGAGTTTAGTGAGGTGGGTGAAGAAGGCTAATCTTGGAGCAGATAGGCCACCGTCACAGTTGCCAAAGTGAGTGAATTGTATTCTGAGGTGGACAGCTGTATGGAACTGCCTTCTTTGCCCTCTCACCCTCCCCTTTGCTCTTTTTCTCCTCTCCCTTTTCTCTTTCTTCCCTTCCTGTCTGTGTTCCATCTTCAGAGTCATCATTATTGACATGCCCACAAGCTTTGTGCTACTTTGCTTTCCAGCCTCAAATCCTGCTGTCGGGTCCTTCCAAGACTTAATTTTGCTTTGTTGAGAAAGCGCTTGTCTGGCTCTTGCTGAGAGTAGCTGTCTACAGGGAGTCAGGAGGGGCCACCTGGGCAAGTTATCCCGTAATTCCTCATTACTTCATCACAGCCTTTGTCACTGAGTTGTCACTGATTTTACAGCTCCTTTGAGGCTTAACAGCCACAGTCTTCTGTGTATTTTAGGTTTTGTTTTCCTCTGCTGTAGTTCGTTCATTAGTATGAACCAGTCTATTGTTAGAGAATGCCCATATTTTGGTTGAAGCTGTTAAAAATTTTCCTGAAATTTGTTGTAAAGGCATATCAGCCTTAGGGAAATGCAAATCTTTGCAAGTAATTTAGGAAGGAGCTTGCACATAGTACTAAAATATTACTTCACATAGTACTAAAATCATGGTTTCACTCCAAAAACACAATTCCCTCTTCACACTAGCGACCTTGAGACAATTTTCCTTGCCTCCTTTCTGATATCTTCTCTACTTTCATCATTTCTCCACTTTTTTTCTTTCGAGTCGGAGTCTCATTCTGTTGCCCAGGCTGGAGTGCAGGGGCACGCTCCTGGCTTCTACAAACCTCGACCTGCTGGGCTCCGGTGATCTTTCCACCTCAGCCTTCCAAGTAGCTGGAACTACAGACAAGTGCTACCATGCCTGGCTAATTTTTTGATTTATTGTAGAGACAGGGTCTCATCAAGTTGCCCAGGCTGGTCTCGAACCTTGGTTCAGGCAGTTCTCTTACCTTGGCCAACCAAAGTGCTGGGATTACAGGCTTGAACCACCACGCCTGGCCTGATTTTTCCACTTTTTTTCTTTTAAGTTTAAATCTCACTCTGTCATCCAGGCTGGAGTGCAGTAGCATGCTCATGGCCACCACAGCCTTGACCTGCAGGGCTCAGGTGATTCTTCCACCTCAGCCTTCCACGTAGCTGGAACACAGGCATGCACCACCATGCCTGGCTTATTTTTTGATTTATTGTGGAGACGAGGTCTTAGCATGTTGCGCAGGCTGGTGTTGAAGTCCTGAGCTCAGGCAGTCCTCTCGCCTCCACCTCCTAATGTGCTGGGATTACAGGCATGAGTCCTGCACCTGGCTTGATTTCTCCACTTCCTAAAAATCTTCCATATTAAAAGTTTAATCCTATATTTGAAGCTTAAGGTAATCTATGGCATTGGGGGATTTGGAGGTTAACAACCAGTTAAAATTACTGTAAAAGACACTTGAGTTAGACTTGATTTCTTTTTTGGGTAGGTTTCCCCCAGAAATGAATTATTATTCTTTAAAAATAGAGGAAATTAGAATCATTAAACATTTGCACCATAAATGATAAGGAAGTATTTTTTTATCTTCTTAGTACTGGAGATGTCATTTTAGCCTAGTGGAATCAGTAGTTACGTTCAAAGTATTACCTATCTCATTAAATAAAGCATAGTCAGTATGATGAATGTATCCTTGGTCTGTGAGTTTAGGTGTTTTCGTTCTGAGAGATGAAATGGCATCACATCAAGTCTAATACTTGGTTGGATGTTCATGATCTCTGTCGTTTTTCTTTTTAGAAGTCATTTGAAAACAAATTTAGCAGTCTTATAAAAGCTTCACTTTGGGAAAATGCTGTTACATCGAGCCATTTTCTTTCCCATACTTTGTTCTAGTAACATCTTTTGCAGGATAACTAAGTCTACAAGGAAACTTTTGCTCCCATGGTGAGCTTTTTCAGGGTGAGATTGGATAAAAATGGAAGGTTTTATTCACTGAGTGTTCAGAATATGTAGACCCAGCCCAGACTGGTCTCAAACCTGTGGGATTAAGCAATCCTCTTGCCTCTGCCTCCTAAAGTATTGGGATTACAGGCATGAGCCGTCGCACCTGACTGACATCTGTGATTTAAACACACATCTGGTTCATTCGAAATTTTTTATTAGCAGCAATTTTGTAGCATATGAGCACTGAACATAGTATCTATTTGAATTAAGTTACATTCAACATATCTGAATTAAGTTACATTCAGCATATCCCTTTCTTGACTCCAAATCCAACTGATTTGACACTGTGCTTATGTTCCTATTGGACAAAGCTAGTTTTATCTCTTGGTTATTTCCTTATGGAAGGAAATTAAAATAGGTTGTAAGTGGAAATAAGAATTATCTTGATTCACTCTTTTTATGCGTTTAATTATTTATTTTTATTTTTCTTATTTTTTGAGTTGGAGTCTCACTCTGTCGCCCAGACTGGAGTGCAGTGGCCACTCCCGGCCACTGCAGTCTCGACCTGCTGGGCTCGGGCAATCCTACTGCCTCAAGTAGCTGAAACTACAGGCGCGCACTACCACACCTAGCTAATTTTTTTGATTTATTGTAGAGATGAGGTATCGCCAAGTTGCCCAGGTGGGTCTCGAACCCGTGGGCTCAGACAATCCACTCACCTCAGCCTCCCAAAGTGCTGGGGTTACAGGTTGAGCCACTGAGCCCAGTCGTATTTATTTTTTTGAGACAGGATGTCACTCTGTCACCCAGGCTGGAGTACAGTGGTGCCATCCCAGCTAACTGCAGCCTTGACTTCCAGGGCTCAGGTAGTCCTTCCACCTCAGCCTTCCAAATAGCTGGGACTACAGGCACATGCTACCATGCCTGGTTAATTTTTGTATTTTTTTTTAGAAATAAGGTCTCATCTTGTTGGTGGTCTCAAACTCGGGATCAAGCGATTTCCTTGTCTTGGCCTCCCAAAGCATTGGGATTACATGTGTGAACCACTGCTCCCTGGTGGTGTTATTAATTGAAGACAGGGTCTTGCTGTGTTGGCCAGGCTGGTTTTGAACTCCTGGCTTTAAGCAATCCTCCCATCTTGGCTTCATAAAGTGCTGGGATTACAGGTATGAGCCACTGTACCTGGCTGTGGTTCAGTCTTGATACAGGTTCAGAAAGGATGGCAGACTAAAACTTTAATCTATTTTTTCCAATAACACAATTTTGGTTTTTAAAACAGTGTATATGGATCTGTTTTTTGCGCTCTTGGCTTCTCATGACTCATTCATTCTTTCATTCAAGAAGAATAAAATGATAGATTTTAAACATCTTCACAAAGAGATACTGGTATTGTTTATAATAAGATAAGTTTAGGTGGCTCAGCCTGTAATCCCAGCGCTTTGGGAGGCCGAGGTGAGCAGATGGCCTGAGCCCTCAGGTTCAAGACCCGCCCGGGCAACTTGGCGAGACCTCATCTCTACAATAAATAAAAAAATCAGCCGGGCATGGTAGCGCATGCCTGTAATTCTGGCTACTCAGAAGGCTGAGGCAAAAGGATCACCTCAGGATCCTTCCGGGAGCGGCCACTGCACTCCAGTCTGAGCGACAGAGTGAGACTCCAACTCAAAAAAATTAAAAAAAAAAAAGATAAGTTTAATTTGAGCTGGCTTGGATTTTTCTAATAAGCATTGTTTGGTTTCCACATTTCTAGAAGGGTAAGATTTTTTTTTCTTTTCTAAGATCTACTAACAAAAAGTTGTAAAGTTCCATGTATGTCTTTATTTTGTGGTTACACTTAAAATGAGACTGATTGGATAGAGAATTTTAGATTCAAAATTTTATTTCCCATTTCAGCACTTTGCAGATACTGTTCCTCTCTCTTTTGGGAATCAATGTATAGATGAGAAGTTTTATGGTATTTCGTGGAGTGTCCCTTGGCTGGGATGTGTCTAATGCCTTCTCGCGATTAGACTCAGGATGATGGGTTTTTAGGAGGAAGACTGCAGCGGTGAAGTTCTGTTTTCATCACATCATATCAAGGGTGTTTGCTACCAACCTGACTTGGCTTTTAAAAAAATATATATAATAGATATTTTTGAGTCGAAGTCTCACTCTGTCACCCAGACTGCAGTGCAGGGGCATGCTCACAGCCACCGCAGCCTCCACCTGCTGGTCTCAGGTATTCCTTCCACCTCAGCCTTCCAAGTAACTGGAACTACAGGCGCATGCTACTACGCCCAGCTAATTTTTTTTTTTTAATTATAGAGACGAGGTCTCGCCATGTTGCCCAGGTTGTTCTCAAACCCGTGGGCTCAGGCAGTTTTCTCGCCTCTGCCTTTTAAAGTGCTGGGATTACAGGCATGAGCTACCTCCCCGTTGACGTTGATCTCAATCATCAGCTGGAGGCTGTGTTTGTCAGGTTTTTCCAGTGTTAACTTCACCTCCTTTAGGGTGAAATAACTATGTGAGTTATTTGGAATTCATATATCAGTATGGGTTAAATGGATAGCTATTTTATTGGAAAATGCTGTTGATATAATGGAAATTAATAATATAACTCGCTCCCAGTTGAGATTTTCTCAGTAATCTTTTTTTTTTTTTTTTTTGTGCTTTGAAATGGAAATGGTGATACATATCAAGGTACAATTAAAATGTATATCATCTCAGATCACTCATTTATAGAAAGAAAAAGTCTTAGGTAATAGCTAGAAATTACATGGTATGCCAGGGATCATGTGATAGACACCTACTAAGCAGTATTTAGGGGTTCATGTAAACTTGTTCTGATAGAGATAGATTTTCGTCATTGCTGTTGTTACTTCTCTTTCTTCCAAAGGTGAGCAGCAGTAGGTGGGCAAGATTATAGAAAACCACATTTCAAAAGATATGTGAATATGTTCAAGAAGATTCTGGCAAAACTCAGATTCAAAGTATAGTTGATTCTACAAATGACTATGATTACTATGGGGTTAATCATTCCTACTTTGGCCAGGATTATTTGTTGCTTATATTTCTAAACTTTAAACTTAACAAAAAAAAGTCTCCTAATATGGCCAACTGAAGGTAAAGAGTTCTACTTTTTTACCTTGCTTTCAGGATGAAGGCTCTCAAAGTATCATTTAAAACATCTTTTGTTTTCCTTCTTCTTTCTGCTTTTCCTTCTTTATTGGGGTTTTCAGTCATGGCTTCTTTTCATTCTTGACCCAGGTTATCGGCTAGCACTAATCACTCTATTGTTAATGTAGCATAAAGGTCCTGTTATTCCTGGTATTGCCAGACTCTATTCTCTTTTATTTTCTTCTTTTAAGTTTTATTTATTTATATATTTTTGAGTCAGAATCTCATTCTGTCTCCCAGGCGGGAGTGTAGTGACATGCTTACAGACACCACAGCCTTGACCTGCTGGGCTCAGGTGATCCTTCTGTCTCAGCCTCCAAGTAACTGGAACTACAGGCATGTGCCACCATGGCTGGCTGTTCTTTTAAAAATTTATTGTAGAGACAAGGTCTCGTCAAATTGCCCAGGCTGGTCTTGATACCCTGGGCTTAGGCAATCCTTTCGCCTCCCAAAGTGTTGGGATTATATGTGTGAGCCATTGCACCCCACTTTATCTTTCAATTTTTTTCTTTTTGTTTTTATATTTTTCTGGTTTTTCAAGTGATGACTCTATGCTTTTTTTCTTAACTTACATCATTGTTGAATTATGAATGTCTGCAGAAATGTTTATTAGAAACTTTGTCAAATTACATGCGCACTTAAAGACACACATGCACACACACACCAGTGCACCACCCTTTCTTATAAAGGACTCTGCTGCTGCTTTCTGCATGTGTATGGGACACTAGTGTCTACCATCTCAGACAAATGGCTGAAGTGCTTCATGATACTGGTGTTTACATCAAGGAATTGGAAGAGTACAACAGCAGTGGGATTGAAGAATATTTGGTTGTTATACTCTTTTCAGTATGTTTGATGAATGCTCTCCAAAATAGCCTTTTAAAAAATGATTTAAATTTTTAAAAAGTCCACAGGGGAATTTTGCAGTTGGCACAAAACTTGCTGTAAAAGTGCTTCTTTCTGGTCATTATAACTGAAGAATGTAGAGGATTGACACACATTCTATACACTCGTAGGCAGTGTTTTGAAAAAATATTATAGATTCCATTTGCAATCCCATGACTATTTTTCTCCATTTCATGATCCTTATGATTTTTCCAAATGCAGTCTTTAAACTTGACTCAAATGGAAATTGTGCTCTTCCCGGTTTTCAGCCCCCCACGTTGTGTATAAGTTTAACAGCGGTCTGACATGTGCTAGCAAAACTTAGGCTTGTATATGTCTATATGTGGTTCAAAGATTCTATGCTTTATCATATACTCATAAGAATTTGTTCATTTTGATGCCAGAAGTACTTAAGGAGTTACGAGACATTAATTTTATGAGTCGTATGCTTAATTAACTTTTTTTGAGTTGGAGTCTCTGTCACCCAGGTGTGTGCTTAATTTCTATTTATAATATACTTGTTAGTTTCTTGTAGGTCAGCCTTCGTCATCTTTCATGTCAATACATAGTTGGCACAAATCAATAGAAACCGTTGTAGCTGCATATTAAAGTGTGACTTGAGTAGAGATTGGCAAATTTATGGTACATTCATCGCCTTATTGTATTTGAGTTTGCAGTATTATGCTTGCTTATTGGTTGCCTTTTTGACAGCATACATTTAAGAAATTTTTGTGACTTGAGGAACACTGCTGTGCTACCTACCACTCAGTTCTAGTCAAATCCTTACACATTGACATACTTTAAAAAAATTTTAATCATTAAAAAGTTTACATTACAGAACTGGTGAAAGGTCCCTTTTCATGTTCCTAAGCGGTCTCCTTCTTCCCCGATGTGTTGCTCTCCTGAATTTAGGCTCTTCATTGCCAGACAACATTGTGAGCTAGTGTTTCATATTTCTCAAATCAGACTTCTGATGGACTTGGAAGTGCTCTGAGAACAGAAGGCTTGTGATCAAATTCTCCCACAGATTTTTAATATTTATATATTGAAGGGATTGACAGCTCTCAGACATGGGAGGAAACTTATCCATTTAAAACATTCAGCATTGCCCAACATATTTGACCATCGAATGCCTTTACCCACAATTCTGTACACTGTGGTTACTTGGAACATAAGTCATGAAAACACTTTCATTTACTTCTACTGTTTTTCACTAATGTAACTTTCTAGATTTGAACAACAATGATGCTAATAGTAATCTCTTAGTTGATATTGACTGTCGGATTATGGTGACAATCATTTTGCGTAAAAGGAAGGTAAAATACTAATAAATCGCCTATTCATTGACCAGCACACAAGTTACTTATGCTTCTTTATTTTTAAAATTCTTAAGTCCTCTGACCTACTGGAGTATCTGGTTGTGGACCATGGCTTCTCATACCCTTTGTTTTCAACTGATCTGTTACAGATTATGTTCTTATGGCTGGAAGTAGCCTGAGTTTGTTGTTAATGTTTAACACATTTTCTTGAGTAACAGTTCAACTGTTAATATTGTACAAGATGGTACTTGAATTCTTTGTTTGCCTTTTTTCTTCCTGTATTAGAAAAATCTTGGTGCTTTTTGTAAGTTATGTATAAAAGAAGTTTTTCTTAAGATCTGTTCATAAAATGGCTTGATCCAGGAAAAATAAAATGGGAAAATGGACACTTTCTGACCTCTGAATGAAACTCATTATGCTTTGGTTTTCAGACTGTTCACCGAGCCTTGGGATCCTCCACACTGTCTTACCACAGGGCTGTTTACGTGTGTGGGTGACAGGTTTCTTGGAATCTGATGAGGATCCTCAGATCAGGTGGAGGAGGGGTGAGGGGTGAGAAAAATGCACAGGGGTACAACATTTGCATTCAATTCTACAGAAGCCAGGGAACCTCCTCCTTTAAGGGAAGAATCACAGAAACAAACCTTCCCTTGCTGACTTCTAGCCTTCACTACATTACACTTTGCGTTTCTGGGATAGGACATAATGAACAGGAAGTCTCCACTATCCATGAAAATATGTCTAGAATGTTTGTTCACCAAATATCTAAAGCCGAAGCTACTTACCATTTTGTTCTTACAACTTTAGGGTTTATTAAGGAGTCTTTGTATTGTTTTTCTACAACCTCTCTCTCGTTCAGACACATTAAGCATCTTTTTCATTAGTTAGGAAAATTATCATCTGCATTTTGCACCTTACTATTTCAAGAGTGGTTATGTATTTTAAAAAGGGGGAGAGTATTTTTGTTTTGTTTTTAAGAGTCTCTAATAGTTCGAATTGTTTTTAGCTTCAGTCTTGATTCAGAAAACTTTTCTAAGTATTCACTTTCTTGAAAAGTTACTGTTCCAACACTACGGAATCATACAAATAATCCCCCAGTGTTCAGTCCTGATTTTGTTTGGTGACCACATCTTGCAGAGGTTGAACATCTATAATAGGAGCCAATGAATATTGCAATCATGCACATTTCCCAGAATTCATGAGTGAAAGAATGATTAAGTGGAATAAGTGAGCTCCTTGTTAATTTGTTTGGTGTAAATTTTCATATTCTATTAGTGATTCCTGAAAATAATCATTATGAAGTAACAAGTTAAATATTTGTGGGATATTAGACACAGGTTAATCCACAAAGCATTATCACCTCTCTAGGAATTGCTAATGCTATCAGTGTGTCTTTAGCTAGGACTCTGAGGAAATGTTTAGGTAGATAACTTAGCTAAGAAATGACACAGAACTCATTTCCCTCAAGGCTTAATCTCTAAAGATAACTATGATTAATTTGGAATTTCTTTTGGTGGAGTTAGGTCATGGCTGCCATGTTTCTTTAATCTTAAGATCCTGGTCTTCAGAATCAATGTGACTGCTTATTAGATAGTTAAGAGAAGCAATTCTTATGTATGCATTTATTTTTAGATTTTATCCTCTATTTATTTATTTATTTATTTATTTGAGTTGGAGTCTCACTCTGTCGCCCAGACTGGA
>NW_007095677.1:143850-171931 GCF_000164805.1 Carlito syrichta
AGCCTTCCAAGTAGCTGGAACTACAGGTGTGCGCTACCACGCCCAGCTGATTTTTGATTTGTTGTAGAGATGAGGTTTTGTCAAATTGCCCAGGTGGGTCTCGAACCCGCGGGCTCAGGCAATCCACTCACCTCAGCCTCCCAAAGTGCTGGGATTACAGGCTGAGCCACCGAGCCTGGCTTATTTATTTATTTATTTTTGAGTTGGAGTCTCACTCCGTTGCCCAGGCTGGAGTGCATGGCATACTCATGGCCACCCCAGCATTGACCCACTGGGTTCTGGTGATCCTTCTGCCTCAGCCTTCCAAGAAGCGAGAACTACAGGCACACATTACTATGCCTGGCTAATTTTTTTGATTTATTGTGACAAGGTCTCGCCAAGTTGCCTAAACTGGTCCCAGACCCGCGGGCTTAGGTAAGCCATTCGCCTCGGCCCCCCAAAGTGCTGGGATTACAGACTGAGCCACCAAGCCCCAACCCCAAATTATTTTTTTGTATAACTTAGAGATAGGAAGGAATGCAGAAATTGTGACGTACAAGCACCTCAATTATAACTGAAAAAGTGAAAGTTGATTTATAATTGCAACAAAACTAAAAGGACCATTCTGCCACGTTGGATGTTCTATTTAGTGAGGTGAAGAGAGGACTGGATCAACCGGAAGAAGATCCAGACCATTTTTCCCATCACTATCTTAACATCTTTATGCCTCAGTGTTCTCATCTCTTAAAATTGTATGGCTGGATGATTTTGCAGGTCTTCCCCAGATCCAAAATCATTTAAAGATGATTATTGTTGTTACAGCCAAGATAGTGAATAAGAGTAATATGATTATGGAAATTTTAAGAGAAACTTTCTTTAAGGCCAATTATTCTCCAGTAGGACTTTGTGTGATGATGGAAATGTTTTGTCCAATATGCTGACCACTAGTCACATGTGACCACTGAGCACCTGAAATGTCGCTAATATCACTGAGAAACTAAACTTTTTTTTTTTTTTGGAGTTGGAGTCTCACTTGGTCGCCCAGGCTGGGGTGCAGTGGCATGCTCACAGCCACCTCAGCGTTGACCTGCTGGGCTCAGGCGATCCTTTTGCCTCAGCTTTCCAAGTAGCCAAACCTACAGGCATGCAGCTAATTTTTGATTTATTGCAGAGACGAGGTCTTGCCAAGTTGCCCGGGCTGGTCTCGAACCCATGGACTCATGCAATACACTTGCCTTGACCTCCCAAAGTGCTGGCATTACAGGCTGAGCCACTGAGCCCAGCCGGAACTAACTTTTAATTTTATTAAAACAAATTCAAATAGCCACATGTGGCTTGTAGCTACTATGGATAGTGCAGCTTAAATTGTTAAGTATTTGTGTTCAGAAGGAATTCTATATAGATCTAAGACAGTCTTATTCTTTGTATAGTAATTTACAACTGGAATCTCTTAATTCTAGAATTTTGCTATTTCATCTCCAAGTCTCATAATTGAAATCTTTCTTCAAGTATACTATGCTTCCAGTTACAGTCAGGTATGGATGAGGTCCTCTGACCTTTCCCAGTGATTCTGGATTGGTAACTATATGGCCATGTTACTGGAGCTCTTGCATTCTGCTGAGGATTGTGCATGTCTACTACAGTCTGCCAGTAGATTCCGTCAGCCCCCCGCAGGGTCACACTTTGTGCCTGTGGCAGGCTTTGCAGTATCTGGAGCAGGTTTGGTATTGTTCAGATGTTTTTTTCCCCTGATTTGGAGTCTCACTCTGTTTCCCAGGCTGGAGTGCAGTGACATATGGCCACCACAGCCTCAACATGCTGGTTTCAGGTGATCCTTCTACCTCAACCTTCCAACTAGCTGGAACCACAGGCACAAGCTACCACGTCTGGCTAAGTTTTTGATTTATTGTGGAGACGAAGTCTTGCCAAGTTGGCCAGGCTGATCTCGAACCCTTGGGCTTAGACAATACTCTCACCTCCGCTTCCAAAAGTGCTGGGATTATAGGCATGAGCCACCATGCCTGACTCAAAGTTTTATCTTCAGGTTTTTTTTGGGGGGTGGGGGTGGGGGTGGGGAGGGCTTGATTCTGAGAAGCTTAGTCAAATGCGATTTAAAAAAATACTTTGCCTTTTGTAGACAAGAACTTTCTAGTCTTAAACATTTTAACCATTAGTGATGTTTTTAATAGTACAACAGGTCTCTAGGCTGTAAAAAACTGTTGCCATCTGGGTGAATTTTCCATTAAGTCTGTATTTGTTGCTTCATCATGACAAATACTACCTTCTTGGAACTTCCATGTTTGGGGATCACAAAGAGCCTTGAGTGGTTCATTTTGAGATTCTGTCCCTCACAAACAAAAGGATGTAATTTAATGTAGAGGCATTCTTTAGGGGTAATGTTTGAAATTAATAAACCATGTGTTTTGTGCTTAATAATTTTTCTATGAAATAATTTGTGTAAGATTAACTTTCTATATATGGCTTGCCAGCTCACAAGACCCATAATATCCTTGCAGCTGTACCATGTCCAAGAGCTGTCAGTGGAAAGCTGCATCCTTGCTGAAGCTCTGAAGCACATCTTCCTGGGACCACAGGCTCTGGTTAATTCTGTATTGGCAAATGAAGGCACTGATTGACATCAGTCATTCCTTTGAGTTTTGAATGGAGGGAAACCAGAAGAAGTTGCCACTAAATAAAGCAATGAAAGCACATATAAGAAACATCAAGGAGTACAGAAGAGTAAATGCTCCCCCGCTTTTTTTTTAAAGTGATAAAGCAGGAGTTTTTGAGAGGACAGAAAAGCTCCTACAGTGGGAGGGGACCCGAGGGGGTTGCCCAAATGCTCCTTTTTTATTCCCATACATTTCTCCTTTCTAAAAAAGTATTACTAGTTTATGTTTTCTTTTATATAAATGGGACCATATTATACCTTGCTTTTCTGCCTATATTTCTTAAAGGGCAGGCTTATTAATGTATAATTTACATATGGTAGCATTCCCCCTTTTAGGCATAGACTTGTATAAATTTAGACATAGATACCATAATCAAGATATAGAATGTTTCCAACATCCCAAAAGGGTCCCTATGTCTGCCTCCGTTTTAATAGCTGGGTTGTATTCAATTATATGCCTTTATCTTAATTTCCTAAATAACCCCTCATTATTCTTATTTAGGTTATTTCTTGTCTTGACCATTCAAACAAGTTGCAGTAAATATTTTTGTACATAGTATCTTTTGCAGTCAAATAGGGTAAATTCCTAGCATGGGATTTACAAGATCCAAAGGTAGGTACCTTTAAGATTGTGATGGAGGGCAACCCCTTCGGGTTCCCTCCCACTGTGGGAGCTTTCAATAAATCCTTAAAAAAAAAAGATTGTGATAGATACAGCCAAATGGCCTCCCTCAAGAGTTGCACTAATTTACTTTTCAACCAATTACAGATGCAAGTAATTACTATCTGGCTGGGGATTGTATGTGTCTCTCTTACTAACATTGAGTATCACCAAATTTAATTTTTGCTAATTTGAGAGGGAAAATATTACCTAGCAAAGTTACATTCAGTGGTGTTTTTTCTCATATTAAAAATATACCAGGGTGGAAGTTGGTGTGGGAGGAGAAGGGAACAAAGAAACACAAAAGAAAAACATACCAAAAAATTCATACACACAAAATCTAACCCATGTTATTTATTAAAACCACAGTATCACCCTAGAAGACATGCGAATAGAAAAACTGCATCTTTGTCTCCATTCTCCTAATGTAATTTTCATTTTCTGCTTACTCGTGTCTCTTTTTTGTAACCATACATGTACACTTTAATAATCATCTTTACAACATATGTATAGTTTGTACATGTGTTGTTCTGTTTGCTTTTTAGTGCACATTATTTTATGAGCCTTTTTTCATTGCTTTCAAAATCTTCATTTTGATAGTTGTATGATTATTTTAATTTTTGGCTATAGCAAACTTCATTTAATCATTCCACTCTAAAACTTGTTTCCAAATTTCTGTGGATCTTATTTTGGATCTAAATGTATCAACAATGACATGAGAGGATAGAATTTTATCATTTCACATGGTTTTTGTCATTTCAGTGGAAATTCAGCAACTTTTTCCCTGAAGAAGGAGGCATTGGCATATGAGTTTTCTTCTGTGCTCTTTAATCTTTTTCATTGAAAAATTTATGAAAATGATAATGCACTGCTTGTAAGGATTTCACACCCACTTTCCATTTCTATTAAGTAAATTTAGCAAAATTTTTAAGACTGAATTTTTTCCCAATAGGTCATTCATGTGTTTCAAAACTGAAAAATCACAAAACAATATACAGTGAAAAATCTCTTACCTATGTCCCCCCCAGCTACCTTTCCTGGGAATAGTTAATATTTATCAGACACCTTTATGCATCTTGAACAAATGTGTGTGTGTGCTGTGTGTGTGTCCCTTTTGAAACCACTAATGTTAGCACGCTGTGTGTAGTTTTTCACGTTTTCTCAGGTAGCTTTACTTTATTCCCTGCATTTAGTTTTAAAAGGCAGATGATGCACACATGTTGATCCAAAACAACATAATGTCAGGGCTGAAAAGTGAAGAGTCCTGCTATGTCCTGGTTCCTGGCCTGCTTAGGTGCCGTCCTTCAGTGAGTCTCTGTTTATGAAAGCAGAGAGTAAGTTACATGTTCTTGGTTTTTTCTCCCTTATGGCTCTTATACCTAGCGTTTTGGATCTGAAAAGGCAGTATGGCCTTCTTAGCATACGCCTTCTAGTGTACCCCTTCTGCACATAGTCCTTGAGGACAGAAGTTCTGGGGTCAGGTCCCTGCATTCAGATCTCTGCCACGTATCAGTGACATGATCCTGAGCAAGTTCTTTAGCTTATCTGTGCTTTATAATTTTGATGTGTAAAATGATGAGTTGGTATACATACTTAGAATAGTGCTATACACAAGTATATGTATTTGCTAGTATGATTAGTTGTATTAAGAGCAGTAACCAAAAAATAATATCCAAGAATTAGTGCCAACCAATTTGATTTATATTTGTGATGTGTATGGATAAATTCACGGGATTTCTCACTTGCTTGAATTTTTTTTTTTTTTGAGTCGACATCGCACTCTGTCACCCAGACTGGAGTGCAGTGGCATGCTCAGCCACTGCAACCTGGACCTGCTGGGCTCAGGTAATCCTTCCTTCTCAGCCTTCCAAGTAGCTGGAACTACAGGCGTGCACCACCACGCCCAGCTAATTTTTTGATTTATTGTAGAGATAAGGTCTCATCAAGTTGCACCGGCTGGTCTCGAACCCCTGGACTCAGGCAGTCCTCTTGCCTCCGCCTCCCAAAGTGCTGGAATCATAGGCGTGAGCCACTGCGCCCGGCTTTGCTTGAGTTTTACTTAAATTTTAGAGAACTTCAGGTAACAAAATTAAATCAGGTGAAATATATTTTAATGTTTTTTCTTATGGGTTGGTAGTTTTTTGTTTTTCTGTATACTTGTTTAAAATAAACAAATACCTTAAAACTTAACAAATATACTTTCTCTGTGTAATAAAATTGTGTTAGAGAAGATGAAGGTCGAGATGGCTCTTGAGAGTCAACTTTTTTGTGTAGTGCATTATAATTTAAAACTACTTTCTCCATAAAATCAAATTTGATTGGTTAACATTTATACATAACTATACATAATATTTATTTTTACGTGACAGTGGCCCATGAAGTTTTAAAATTTCTAGGCTACATCATTTTAAGACTGACTCATTAAAGTTTCTTAAAGCAAGCAAGGGGCTGGGTCGCTGAAGTATATTTATATTTCAATTTTTCCATCTTCAATTTTTTTCTCAGGAAAAGACAAAGTAAAAGCAAAACCTTTCTTCCCCTTTCCCACCTTCAGATTCCAGTTATAAATTATATTCATTATATAAAACATAAGAACAGGAAAAACATGGAGAAATAAGAATTGTCTTAATACCATCCCCCAGCTTTATATTATTTCTGTTAACAGTTTGGTGTCTAGACTTCTTGCCTTTTTTCGCTATTAAGATATGCTCACACAGTCACTTATGTTATTGATTTGCATGCCTTTTACAGTGGTTGTACACACTGATTGCCAGCTTTTTTAAAAAAATAAACATAGTATCATGAACATTGTAATCATGTCTATAAATCATTTGCAGGATCATTTATAATAGGTACGCCACTTTTTTTTAGTACATATGCCACATTGCAATTTATTGTTTTTATTTTTTTATTTTTTTTGAGTTGGAGTCTTACTCTGTCACCCAGGCTGGAGTGCAGTGACATGCACCTGGCCACCACAGCCTCAACCTGCTGGGCTCCAGTGATCCTTCTGCCTCAGCCTTCCAAGTATCAGGAACTACAGGCGCGCACTACCACGCCTGGCTAATTTTTTTGATTTATTGTAGAGATGAGTTCTCACCAAGTTGCCCAGGTGGGTCTTGAACCCGTGGGCTCAGGCAATGCAGTTTATTTTGTGTTACGTATTTGTGTCCTATTCAAAGGCACTTAGAAATAAACAAATCCTTTTGGTCACTGAGTGTTTCCTCGTGATAAAATCTGTGACACGGGATTATTAGGTTGTAGGAAATGCCCTTTTGTGTGCTTTGGGTACATATTGCCATACTGTTCTCTAGATATTGTCTTATATGCTTGCCAGCCTGGGGCACTGTGTTAAGACAAACCCATGCCTGTTTGAGATGCAAGTTTCTCCCCTTCTGAACGGGTGCAGATTACTTCCAATGCCTCTATGTCGTCTTTCTTCTCTGCTTCCCTTGGTCTCACTTCTGTATCCTTCTTTCCACCTCAGAATTTCACAGAAGCTGGATTTGATCCAGGTTAAAGAAGGAAGCTCTTTCTTTCTTTTTTAAAAAAATTTATTTATTGTAGAGATGAGGAGTCACCAAGTTGCCTGGGCTGGTCTCGAATGCTCAGGCTCAGGCAATCCACTCGCCTTGGCCTCCCAAAGTGCTGGGATTACAGACGGAGTCACTGAACCTGGCCAGGAAGCTCTTTCAAAAGCCCTACCTTATTCTCGCCTGTTTCTTAGTGCATTTGCTGTATTAAAATATTCTTTGGTACTCTTCGTACAACACCCAATTTTTCAAAAATATTCATTTCTTTCAGTTTTATACATTCTAATTTTCACGTTTGTGACTTTTTTTTTAAAGTAAGTTAATGTATTACATTTGTGAAGTGACCTCATGCTCTACACAAATGTTAAATGAACCATCTCTGGAATCCTGAAGACTAGGTTCAAGTCCCTACTCCTGGTCTTATTGAATAGCTTTGGAATCTAGGATGGATTATTTAACCTCTCCGGTCTTTCTATTTCTTCACTTGTAAAGTGGAAATAATGTTAATACTTTCTTGGGATTTTATGAGGACTTCAAAAGTTGATGCTTATAAGCGCTCAATACACTGCCTAACATAGTAAGCACTCAATAGGTTGGCTTTTATTATCATCTCATCTGATTGTCACAGCATATGTTTGACTTTTTCTTTTTTTTTTTTTGAGTTAGAGTCTCACTTTATCACCTAGGCTGGAGTGCAGTGGCACGCTCATGGCCACCCCAGTGTCGACCTGCTGGGCTCTGGTGATCCTTCTGCCTCAGCTGTCCAAGTAGCTGGAACTACAGTTGTGCACTACCATGCCTGGCTACTTTTTAAAAAAATTTATTGTAGAGATGAGATCTCACCATGTTGCCCAGGTAATCCTCTCGTCTCAGCCTTCCAAAGTGCTGGGATTACAGGCTTGAGCAACTGCATCTGACCTGGAATACTTTTTCTATCTTCACATCTGGAAAGTGGTGGTATCTAAACCTGAATTTAGGACTTTTGATCCATAAGGACTGCCACAAAGTAGAAAAACTGAAGTGTCTATTAATTAGGATAATTGGGCAGAACGTAATTTTAAAAAGCTTTATATACAGGGGCTTCAGAGGTACAGCTTCCAAAAAGCCTTGACTGACCTTCCAGCAAGTAGACAAGAAGATGCACTTAATTCCAGATGAAGAGAACTGTTTCCTGTGCATCTTGGCACAGGAGGAAAGGATGCTGTATCCAAAAGACTTCCAGACACAAAGGCCAAAAGGCTTTAAAAAAAGTCTAAATTGACTGAGCACTGAGATCAAAACATTTAGTAGGTTTCTCTACTTTGGTTTAAATTGCTTTAAATGCATATAACTGATTAGGTTTTTATCCTAACTTGTTTCCGACAGGGCATGGTGCTGATGTGAAATGTGTAGACTGGCATCCAACCAAAGGGTTAGTTGTTTCAGGAAGTAAAGATAGTCAACAGCCAATCAAGTTCTGGGATCCCAAGACTGGGCAGAGTCTTGCAACACTGTAAGTGATAGGAACCCCACCTTGGCCCCTGAATACAGGGGGACAAAGCAGTCTGTATTCTCTTAACTTTTAGCTTTTTCTTCTCTTTATTCCTGAAAAAGTAGTTTAGACAACAATAGACTTGGAGCTATAGACTTCTTATCAATTAAATATAGTTATCTTGAAATTCCTAAAATAAAGCTTGCTTTTTGTTCTGCCACATAGACCTACATTTATTTTGGTTACATGGGAGTTGGGAGGAGGTGGTTATTACTATTCTTGCTTTCTGTCTCTCTTCATCAGAATACCTTTGGCACTGTGTGGAGTTGATGTGTGTGCCCCTTACCACATACAGCCCAGTCTTCTCCATCTCACTACTTGTAAAGAGATGTTTTTCTTTCATTTTTGAATCAGTTCTCACTTTTTATCTACCTTGCTTTCTTACAATGCAGCTGCATGTGTGGTTTCTCTTTGATTATTTGTAAACATTCACAGTGAGATGAATGTGTTAACTTTTTTTTGACCAAGCATCTGTGTCTTGGTCCTTCTGATTGGGAAGTGAACCATATGCTGAGGGAACTGGTTAGAGCAAGGCTGCCTTGTTGCACAATGCTGAGGGCCACACCAACTTAGAATGCCTTGTGAAGGAGATGTGCGTTATGCACACCGTGAGTTGTTGCATTGGCTTTAGTTAAAGTTAACCCTCAAACTATCCAGTGCCCATTTTTACACTTTGTCTTAACGAGAGGAACTTCATTGTCTTTTTAAAACTTAACTGAGCCTTATTGAATATTAATTTATGTGTTCAAATACATCCCCTGCTCACAGATACACCTTTCTGTCCAGTTGATACTCTGCTGCTATTTTAGCTGATTGATGAGGGTCATGCCTAGATAGTGGGCATTATTACTGTCTTTGACCTATTTCTTTCATGTGTACTTTTAATGTAGTCCTGTAATGTTACATGCTTTATTACTTCTAGGCCAAACCTCTTGCCACCTTGATCCATGTGCTTTTTAAAAAATGGCCATTATTTTGATTTATACTGGTTTTGAATTCTAATAGATTGTTTCTTGCTGCTTTGTTTCTAGTCATGCCCATAAAAACACAGTAATGGAAGTGAAATTAAATCTTAATGGCAATTGGCTACTCACAGCATCACGTGACCATCTCTGTAAACTTTTTGACATCCGAAACCTGAAAGAGGAGCTTCAAGTCTTCCGAGGTCATAAGAAAGAAGCCACAGGTCAGTGGCTGTGATATCAGTGCTGCTCATTCTGATGACTCTTACATATAGCATTCTCAGATCCTCATAATTTTGTTTCTTTCCGTGTGTTTGTTTTACAGCTGTGGCCTGGCATCCTGTTCATGAAGGACTTTTTGCCAGTGGAGGTTCTGATGGTTCTTTGTTATTCTGGCACGTTGGGTATGTACAATTTATTATGTGAATGAGTGGTATATTTTATGAAAAGAGCACTTAAATGTGTGCAAACATGATAAAGTTTTGTAATTTTTTTGAGTGTTTGTATGTCTTATATCAGAGACTGCTTGTAGTTCTATTTTGTTAATCCAGGTTGGTATGGAAAACGCACCTCTATTTGCAGATATGGAAGTCATAAAGGAAAAATAAAGTAGATTTTCTAGTTTCTTTTCTTTTGTATGTGTGTGTTTTTTTAAGAGAGAGGGTTTCGCTCTGTCACTGAGGCAAGAGTGCAGTGTTGCAATCACAGCTCACTACAGCCTTGAACTCCCAGCTTAAGTGATCTTCGTATCTCAGCCTCCCAAGTATCTGGGACTACAGGGATATTCCACAGTGCCCGGTTAACTTTTTTCTTTCTTTCTTTTTATTTTTTTGGCAAACAGAGGTTTCACTGTGTTGCCTGTGCTGGTCTCAGACTCCTGGTCTCAAGCGATCCTTCTGCTTTGGCCTCTCAAAGCACAGGGATTACAAGCATGAGCCACTACGTCTGGCCTCTAGTTTCTTATTGGTGAAATAATGCTTAAAAAATTTTTCTCTCTAAAGTGCTCTTTGGATAAAAGGTTAAATTTCTGATAACCGGCCAATATCCCTAAAACATGTGGAATTGACTAGATTCAAAGTAACAGGCTTTGTTAGCTTTGTTTCAAGGCTAAAAGAAAAAATGTTTTGTGTGTGCAACTTTTGTGAAAAAAGACTTCTTTTTTTGGTGCTGTTGCAGGGTAGAGAAGGAAGTAGGTGGGATGGAGATGGCACATGAAGGAATGATCTGGAGTCTGGCTTGGCATCCTCTTGGACACATTCTCTGCTCAGGCTCAAATGACCACACTAGGTAAGCTTTATAATGAAATAGCAAAGAAGTCTTTTCAAGGAGCAACAGGAAAAAAAATTGTGTATATTTATTTTAATTTATTGATTGATGTATTGATTTCTATTCCAGTTTATTCTGGAAACAATTTTGTAGTAGTTTACAAATATTTATACTGCAATAAGGAGATTGAGTATTGAATATGACTTTGTGTACAAAATCTTATGCCATTAAGACATACAACCCAATTACTACAATATGTGCAAAGTGAAACAGTAAGCTTGCACTTTGATGAGAAGGGGATATAAAAATCAGTGGCTGCGAAGAGCATGATGTAAGCAATAAAGTTTATGAAAATGGAAAAAAGAATATGACTTTGGTTATTTGAATTTTGTTTTGCCTTCTGATTAAAAAAAAAGGCTCCATATTTTAATTTTTTAGGAGAAAGACATTGTAAGAATTTGTGTGTTTACCAAGGGGTTGCTTAATACTATTAATTGCCTAGGATAACATTGAAACCATCCTTCCTTTCTTTCCTGTTACTTTGACAGCAAATTCTGGACTCGAAACCGACCAGGTGACAAAATGCGAGATCGATATAATCTAAATCTTTTACCTGGAATGTCTGAAGATGGAGTGGAATATGGTGAGACTCTTGCACATTTATCTTTCTTTGAAATCTGATATTCTGCTAAGAAGTGTTAGGTGTTGGGAAGAGTATACAAAGCTAATTTTAATTTTATAGTTTATAAATCACCAGTGATATGATTAATTTTTATAAAGCATTAGCCTTTTGGCCACTACTTTTTATAAAATCTCTATTGACAGTGGGTGTATTATTATTTATAGATGACCTTGAACCTAATAGTCTGGCAGTAATTCCAGGAATGGGAATACCAGAACAATTAAAACTGGCTATGGAACAGGAGCAGATGGGTAAGATAAGTTATATATATATATACACATACACATTTTATTTTTATAAAATTTTTCTGGACCTGTTTCTTACCTTCCTGATAACTTATGTTTAAATGCTACAATGTTTTTTTGTTGATAAAAGTGGAGTAAACTGAATAATTTTTAACACTTCTTCTTCTACAGATGTGTTCATTGATCAAATGACCAGTTCCTTAAGAAGTGAACTGCTTTTCTTTATGGTTACAGGGAAAGATGAATCCAATGAAATTGAAATGACAATTCCAGGCTTGGACTGGGGAATGGAGGAGGTAATGCAAAAGGATCAGAAAAAAGTACCTCAGAAGAAAGTTCCTTATGCAAAACCTATTCCTGCTCAGTTCCAGCAGGTAAGTAACTAAAAGTGACTCTACTTCATCCATGCACTGGGAGATTATGGTTGGTTAGGGTAACTTAGGTTTTTCTTGGGTTATCTCATCTGTTGAAGGCATTTCTGTACTCTAGACTCTCTTTTGGAACTTTCCTCACATATCCATCATTTTTAGACATAGTTCCTGTCTGCCACTTTGCAGTTGGATTGAGTTTCTTCTTTATCCTGATATGCTCATCTTCCATGCCATCAGAGAAAGGAGGAGAAAGAGGCATGGATCAGAGAGAATGTGTTGGTTCTTCTCCATTGCTTATCTTCTGTTTCCTAGTTGTTCCCTCAACTCAAAGTGTGTGTGCCTCACAAAGTGTGTGAGGCTCACAAGCTTTGCATTCTGAGTAAAATGTAGTATCTTGTAGCTTTTATCACTTCAGTATTTGCTACTTAGTAATGCATCTGCCTAATGCCACTCCCATGTCACTGAGTATTAGCATTAGAAATAAACAGTTTGGGAGGCTGAGGTGAGTGGATTGCCTGAGCCTGAGGGTTCAAGACCCACCTGGGCAACTTGGCGAGACCTTGTCTCTACAATAAATCAAAAATTAGCCATGCAAGGTAGCGTGCGCCTGTAGTTCCAGCTACTCGGAAGACTGAGGCAGAAGGATCGCTGGAGCCCAGCAGGTGGAGGCTGCGGTTGCCGGGAGCGGCCACTGCACTCCAGTCTGGGCGACAGAGTGAGACTCCAACTCAAAAAAAAAAAAAAGAAAAAGAAATAAACACAGTTCAGCATGCTGTATTGAGTAGATAACATTGTAGAATGATCTTTTCATTCTGTAATTGTGATTTTCATACTTGGGGTATATTTTAATATTCCCTTTTTTCCAAGGCTTGGATGCAAAATAAAGTTCCAATTCCTGCTCCAAATGAGGTGCTGAATGACAGAAAAGAGGACATTAAATTGGAAGAGAAGAAGAAAACCCAAGCAGAGATTGAGCAAGAAATGGCCACATTACAGTACACTAACCCACAACTTCTTGAGGTGTGTGAAGCTTTAGGGGGATTTCAGACGATCTAAGCATGCAGTGGTGCATTTTTTATTGATACGCTCTTAAGGAAAATGGAAGGCCTCTGCTATGGTTCTGGTAATCACCACCACTCCTTGTTGCTCTATTAGGAGATTAATGTCCAGAAGAATCCAGTTTCTTAAACTTTTAAATCAGATCAGTGGAGCAGTAAGTAGGCCAAAGTTAAATATACATTTTTTAATAGAAAAATTAAAACCAATATAGTTTTAATTTGAATTCATCATAGGTACAATATATTTATTTTTCTGTCAGCTCATAGGACAGGTGGCTTGTTCTTATTTTTCCCACCTATGAGAGTTACAAAGAATGACAAAGTTCTGGGCTTCCCTGATGAGAATGCTGACTGTGTTCCAGCACCTAAAAAGTAGTAGTCTACAGGGAGTCTGGAAGCCTCAGTGCTGTGAAGTTGTGTGTGCCCTCACAGTGCTTGAGTAGTCCATAGATCTAATCACCACTGGGGCAATAAGAGGATGCACTATGTGTATTTTGAGGTCCCCCTAACAGAATATGTGATAATAATATTGTCATTTTTGAGGGCTCTGGTTTATTTGTTCAGCATGCTTTTTTCTTTCTTTCCCTGCAGCAACTTAAAATTGAAAGACTTGCGCAGAAACAGGCTGAGCAAATTCAGCCTCCTCCCTCATCTGGCACTCCTCTCCTCGGACCCCAGCCCTTTCCAGGACAAGGTCCAATGTCTCAGATTCCTCAAGGTTTTCAACAGCCTCATCCATCTCAGCAGATGCCAATGAACATGGCTCAGATGGGGCCTCCAGGTCCACAGGGACAGTTTAGGCCCCCTGGACCCCAAGGACAAATGGGACCACAAGGTCCTCCACTGCATCAGGGAGGTGGGGGGCCACAAGGATTCATGGGACCACAGGGACCTCAGGGCCCACCCCAGGGGTTGCCACGGCCTCAGGACATGCATGGGCCCCAAGGTATGCAGAGGCATCCTGGACCTCATGGCCCTTTGGGACCTCAAGGGCCACCTGGACCACAGGGTAGTTCTGGTCCTCAAGGTCATTTGGGTCCTCAGGGTCCACCTGGCCCACAGGGTCACATAGGCCCCCAAGGTCCACCTGGCCCCCAGGGTCACTTGGGCCCACAGGGTCCCCCTGGTACTCAAAGTATGCAGGGACCACCTGGTCCCAGAGGAATGCAAGGGCCTCCTCATCCTCATGGGATACAAGGCGGACCCGGGTCTCAAGGGATCCAAGGCCCGGTGTCTCAGGGACCTCTGATGGGACTGAATCCAAGAGCGATGCAGGGGCCTCCAGGTCCCCGGGAGAATCAAGGTCCTGCACCTCAAGGGATGATGATGGGCCACCCGCCTCAAGAGATGAGAGGGCCTCACCCTCCAAGCGGACTGCTGGGACATGGCCCTCAGGAAATGAGAGGTCCTCAGGAGATGCGAGGCATGCAGGGGCCTCCACCCCAAGGGTCAATGCTGGGCCCTCCTCAGGAATTGCGAGGGCCTCCAGGCTCACAAGGTCAGCAGGGGCCACCCCAGGGCTCTTTGGGACCTCCACCCCAGGGTGGCATGCAAGGGCCCTCTGGACCTCAGGGACAGCAGAATCCGGCAAGAGGGCCACATCCATCTCAAGGGCCAATACCATTCCAGCAGCAGAAAACACCTCTGCTAGGTGATGGACCCCGGGCCCCCTTCAACCAGGTATTTCTTATTTCCAACTTACAGGCATTGACACATTGGGAAAATATACTCTGCACTAAAGAGGTACTGCTGAGTATTGTGAACACAGTCTCAGCTGGGTATAAATGTTTCTCGGGTAGTGACAATGGCTTAAGATACTAGCATCCTGGCTGAAGAAGAACATCATAAGAATGATGAGTTAGATTATACCCCTATTAAGTAGATCTTGATATTAGTCTTCTTCTCACTTTTTTATTTTTTGAATAAGAGTTTCTTCTAGGAAAGACCAGGTCTCATTTGAATACAGTTGATAATTGTCACAGGGCTCCAAGAGAGCTGTAAGCCTGAGGAGGAAGCATGGAGCATGGTAGCAGCTCTGAGGCTTTCGTGCCCCTCTTTCATGCACCTCTTTCTGGTGCCTTGACTTTGTAGCCTGGTGTCCCAGGGCCTGCCAGCCACCAAGCCACCTCTGACTTGTCTACTGGCTCCACTTTTAAAGACAATATGGGGTATTTAACTCATGATTATATTATAGGCTGTGTACTTCAACTATTTTTATTTCAATGAATGCTTTTAGAGATCTGTGATTCTGGAATTGAGTATTGCAAAGTGGTGACCCTTTGAGTGAAATTTTGCTAACGTTGTTTTCAACTCACTTATAAAAGTATTTGCAGGAGGGAGTATTACTGCAGAAATTCCCTTGCCCCTTTTTCGAGGACTCTTTTTGTCAGCCAAGTTTTATTCTTCAGTTACTGTGCTTGGGAGATGGTGTGAGGAGAGTCCAGGTTACTCGGGGCTGAATTTCAGAAAGACTACATGAAGCGTGAATGGATGTAACACTGTTGGGCTGTGTGGTTGTATGTTTCTCTGAAATTTTCCATCTGGAGGCACTATTTGTGTATGAACAACTGAGTTTTGTCCCTGCAGTCAGTTGTGAACTAAAAGTGAATGAGTGAGCTGAAGTTGATGTCCTGGGTAGTCACGTGGCAGGGGATACTACAGATGCTGCATGTAGAGGACATGTCTATTCCTCTTTTTCAAACACCATGGAGAATCTGCAACGTAAAGATAGCCATTGGGCTTACTGAACTAAACTGATTAGCTAAATAAGCAAATTATGTGATATTCTTCAGTAGATCTTCCAGAACTTAAAAATATTAGAGCAATGAAGAATCTGATAGCATTTGAGTTCATTTGCAGATTTTTTATTGGGCACTTTTCAGAATTTAGGATGAATTAAATAAAGTCTAGGATTGCCATCCTAAATTGCCCTAAATCTTGAAGTATTACATATTTTATTAATCCATCGTGCATTTTTGTGTGTGTGTGTTTGTATAATATTTACTTGTTCTAAGTTAATTTTATAATCTTATGGTAACAAGTTAGCAGTTTACATTTTGGAGGATAAAAAGTAATAAACTTTAGCTATCATTTTATAGTAGAAATTATAAACATGACCAATTCATGAGGACAGGCCTAAGTTTCTGGGACAATTCAGTGAGAGTTTTGCTTTGTTTTTGTAGAGATGGGTTGGGGGAGTGTCTCGCTATATTGCCCAAGCTGGTCTCAAACTCCTGGCCCCTGCTTCCCAAGTTCTGGGATTATAGACGTGAGCCACTGCACCTGACCTCAGTGAGAGTTTTTATTGTACCATATAGTAAAACATTTTATACTGAAAATGATTCTCAAATTTTAATCGAATTAAAGAAATGTTGGTAGGATGAATCAGAAGATGTGATACTTTGTAGGGTGTTTCAAATCTCAAAAGTTGCCTGATGAAAATCATTGCACATGTTTCTTATATGCTGAAATCTAACTTTCTTCACTTTGACCAGGTCAGTTGCTGTAATTGGCTTAATTTAGTGGAACTGCTTTCAGGTACTAAAGTAGCAGCATGCATGCTGATGATAAGAGGCTCCTGGGGTGAAAGGGACAGGCCACAAAGCATGAAGCAATTTTGCAATGATGAAACTCTATTCTCATAGTAGGTCCATATGTTTTGTGTATAAAGGAATGACTAGATATGTATATGTATATTTATTTTGCAAGAGACCTGATTGTTAGACAGTGTGGGGAGTCAGAATTGAGACACAGCTAAATAAATATGCAGAATATTAGGACTAGGAACCTGCTGGGGTTGAGTTCTGGGTCCCTGAGGAGGACCAGCACAGGCTTGTGACATGCTGCCAGAACCTCGTGAATGGAACAGGATGGGTGGGGTGGCTTCACTGGGCAAGAGTGGTAGGGTGCCCAGGAGGTGAGGCCTTAGGGAGCAGAGACAAGGGGGATGTGGAGGTGGGAATAGGGGCTCACACCTGTGATCCCAACCCAGGCGAGAGGGTCACTTGAGCCCCGGAGTTTGAGGCTGCAGTGAGCTGTGACCATGCCACTGCACTCCAGCCTTGGAGACAGAGTCTCTAAAAAAAACTGATTACGATAAAAATGAAAATTATTCATGAATAACAACTAAAGAAGTAATACTCATCATTACTTAAAATAATAGCTTAAGAGGGATGTGAAGGAAACCCAGGGTGAATGTCTTGCTCAGCAGGAGTCATTTTCTGATCTGATGCCCCTTTCAGATCTGGCCCTCAGCTTTGAGAGGATTGCTTGCTCTCTAGAGCTGGCAGGAGATCTGGATGTGACGGCAGAGTCTGCCTATCCTGGCAGATTGCCAGGCTTTCACTTTTGCCATAAGTTCCACCTCTGTGCAGAGTGGTGGTGATACTGTGTTCTGATTTTGGAGTTTCCACTGGAGTTCTTGTCTAGCATTACAAATAAAAATCAAACTTTAAATAAAATCTGTCAGCAAGTTTAAAATACAAGTGCTTTTTAAAATTAGTAAGAAAAGTATCTTCTTTCCCCTGATTTAAGGACAATTTTGCCGCAATGCCACTAGCTCAATATTTACTGAACTTTTATCTTGTCACAGTATCATACAGCTGTTACTCATGAAGCACAAACCTATGATTTCACACCCTCCCTTTGAACACATCTTTCCAGGAAGGGCAGAGTGCAGGCCCCCCACCCCTGATACCAGGCCTAGGGCAGCAAGGAGCACAAGGTCGCATCCCCCCTCTGAACCCTGGACAAGGACCTGGTTCGAACAAAGGTAAATATCTTCTCTGCTGAATAAGAGATTGTATTCTACCAGGTTTGTGCACATTTTATAGTAAATGGTTTTGTCGGTGAAGTCATTGATAGGATGATAATTTGAACCTCAGAGCAAAAGAAGAGCATGGTTGATTCAGGTGAGAGCTTTGTCTTATGCTGTTTTTTATAGATCTATTTTGTCAGGCAACATTGCTGGCCCGAGGAAATAAGCTTCTCACCCATGGAAGCTGCTGAGAAGGCACCCAGACAGACGTCCCTGGCAGTAGTGCCTGTGCCACATATAGTGGCAATGCAAGTGCACATTTCTGTCATTTCCAAGAGCTGAATTGTTTCTGCTTAAGTTTTTTGACAGTGTTTTTATTACTACTCTCTTGTCCTCCCAGATTGTGCCATTGAATATTCTTTAATGGTTTTGTTGTTCTGCACCATTTGAAGCAGTGTGTCGATGTGTGGTTCCTCAGGTTATTATGAAAAGCAAAGAGATGACAGTTGTTGGTATTTAGCTGTGGGGCTACTTGGAAGTTAAGAATTAAAGGAGAGTCACAGGTGCCACTGGACCTTGTTCCTTGGCAGGTGCCCCCTGCCATGCAGAGTGAAGGGGGGCCTCTGGGAGTGTGGCTGGAGGGGAGCGAGGAGACGGTGTGTTTTTTTCTGCACACACTTCCATGGGGAAGAGACCTCAGCTCAGATGATCAGGAAGGCTGCAGAGACTGTTCTACACAGACCCGCCCTCTTTTATTCTTGATTGGCTAAGTCCACAGCACTGGGTGGCCCAGGTTAGGTTCCTGGGCAAGACACTTTGGGGATGTGAAGCTCAGTCTTGGGTTTATGTGCACTATGAGAGCTAGGGAAGAGAGGGAAAGGCACCAGAACGCTTATTTCTGTCCCCTTGTGGGAAGTGGTAGCAGGGGAGACACTGAGGGAAAGTGCCTCATGGGGCATAGAGAGAGAAAGCCCTGAGAGCGACCCCTCAGATCTGGGGCCCCAGGAAGAGTCTTCACCCCAGGGTGCCACCATCCACAAACTGAGAGCTGCCTCTCTTCCTCTCCCTGCCCCGTGTCTTTCTCCACCACCTTTCTTCTCATCCTTGCTCTCCCCTGTTCTCTTTAGCCCCTACCTTTTCTTTCTTTCCCTCCTCTCTTTCTCCCCCCAGGGACCAAAGGGAGAAGGGAGAGCCGGGAAAGTGGCCCTGCCATCTCCTACCGGATTAACCGCCGCCGCTGCCCCATCACCGGTGGCCACATCCCTTCTAATTTGTAGTGGTGGGTTTCTTTCCTTGGAAGAGCAGGGTACTTTTGTACAGATAGAGGTAATGGGAGGATTGATATTCATAGGTAAGTCCAAATGTGATATGGCCTCCTCAGGTCAAAGATCTGTTGTGTCTGAGGTTACCCTAAGCTCAAGTATCAAGTCAGGGAAGAGCCATGAGCTGTAGGAACACAGTGAGAAGTGAGGGAGCCTGTAGACTGGAAGGAAATGGAGCTAGGACCTTTGAAAACTGAACAGAGAGGAGCAGAGTGTCAGGGGAGGCAGAGGACAGAAAGAGCTGACGGGGAGAGGGTTTTGTTTTTGTTTTTTTAATAGATGCAGGGATCTTACTATGTTGCTCAGGCTGGTCTTGAACTCCTGGGCTCAAATGATCCTCCTGCCTTGGCTTCCTAAAGTGCTGGGATTATAGTATGAGCTACCACACCCAGCTGAGAGAGTCTTTCTAATGGCACATTTTAATAGTAGATTTCTAAGCTTTTATACATGTTGAATGGTGAGGAGAAATTGAAATGACCAAGAGAAATTAACAACAGTAAGAGGGGAGGGCTGTTTCGAAGGAGAGAATTATGGCTGGGTGGAAACAGGAGGAGATTTATCTTTATTGCCAGGGAAAAGCAGCAAAAGGCATGAGCTTGACCAGTGGAAGAATATGACTTTTAAAACATAGTGTTTTTTTGTTTTTTTTTTTTAGAAACAAGAGTGTTCCTTTGTACCTACTTAAAACAATTTTTTGATTTAAGTTGTATGTTGACGGAAAATAGGTATACAGTCATAATTGCTGCAGTAGTTCGGTAGCCAGGAAAACAGTTCCTTCAAAGTTAGGAAGTGAACTAAGTTGACCATCACAAATTGAATTGGTCTCTTTCCATTTTTATTCAGTACTCTGAATATATTACTGTAGTCACATGTTTTAAAAAATCTTCAGTGGGATTCCAAAAGTGTATTGTGTGCAAAGAATAGTGATAATATTGTAGATGAGGGACATTATTCCTAGAAAGGAGCAGAAAATGTGTTTGTGTAACAACCACGCAAGGCTATGTGGTTGCCAGGCAGTTATTAGAGAGGTCTCTGGTTCCCTGTACCCTACTGAGGAATCCAGTGAAACAAGCTAGTGACAGGAGGGATACCACGGTGGTAGCAGTGGCACCTGTTGATGGGCCCTGCTGCATTCACAAGTGCGGAGGGGAAATCTCAGTGCTCAGCTTCCTGGCCTGCAGCATTTATTTTCTCTCTTGTGTCCACCTTGGGCATGGAGCATGTGGCCCTACTGAACATACTGAAATGACAGGAACAGGGAAGGAAGCTCATTCTTATGCCAGGTGCTCCCTCATTTGTTTCTAGTATGTATTCGGATGTGGACATATGTTCCTGATCGCATTTGAGATAAGTGATCTGCTCTGGGTCAAGTTACTGTAGCTAGTGGGTGATAAAGTCAAAATCTGCAGCCCAAAGTCCGTGTTCTTTCCACTGGGGACATTTTGTCTCCTAAGTATGCTAATAACCATGGAGGGAAAACAGTCTGTGTACAAGAATGCATTCTGAAACTTGAAGATGCTGCACCTCAGACCTGTGTTGGCAGGGTTCCTGGAAGACATGGTAAAAGTCAGCTTTGTTTCCTTTAGGTGACTCCCGTGGCCCTCCCAACCATCACATGGGCCCGATGTCAGAGAGGCGGCACGAGCAGAGCGGCGGCCCTGAGCATGGGCCGGAGAGGGGCCCTTTCCGGGGTGGCCAGGACTGCAGGGGTCCCCCTGATAGGCGCGGCCCTCATCCCGACTTCCCTGATGACTTCAGCAGACCAGATGACTTCCACCCTGACAAGCGCTTTGGCCACCGGTTACGTGAATTTGAGGGGCGAGGAGGACCTTTACCACAAGAAGAGAAGTGGAGGCGAGGGGGCCCCGGGCCTCCGTTTCCTCCTGACCACAGGGAATTCAGCGAGGGGGACGGCCGGGGTGCAGCCCGGGGCCCTCCAGGGGCGTGGGAAGGCCGCAGACCCGGAGATGAACGGTTCCCCCGGGATCCCGAGGACCCACGATTTCGAGGGCGCAGAGAAGAAAGGTGGGGCAGATACGTGGCGGGGCCTTTCCGTCTTCCATGGAGCTTGTTTTCTGTTCCCTCCACAAAGACGTCTTTCCTCTTTTAACAGGGGAAAGAATATGACATCGATTACCAGTCCTGCCCTCTCTATATTTGGCACTTAGACTTTTTAAAAAATTGTGCTTTTCAACTTTTATTTGGGTCTTGTTTTTAGCCTTTGCAGTTTAGAGTTGTTCTTTTTGCTTTTTCTTGTCCTTAATTTTAAAAGAGATGGGAGGATCAACATACTATGAGAGTTTCTTGTGTCTGATTAAAATGACAAAATATGAGACAGATACCTAGATTGGAAATAAAGGGATTGTGAAATAGATGCAGTTTTTGTGTAATTGCCTAATCTTAACAAAATCCAACTGAAAAATAATCTTCCTGTATTTATTTATTTATTTTTGAGTCAGGATCTCACTCTGTTACCCAGGCTAGAGTGCAGTGGCATGATCACAGCTCACTGTAGGCTCAACTTCCTGGGCTCAGGCAATCCTCCTGCCTCAGCCTCTCAAGTAGCTGGGACTATAGGTGTGCACCACCATGCCTGGCTTTTTAAAGAAATTTTTGTAGAGACAGGGTCTTGCCGTGTTGTTTAGGCTGGTTTTAAACTCCTGGGCTCAAGCAGTCCTCCTGCCTTGGCCTCCCAAATTGCTGGGATTATAGGTGTGAGCCACTTCGCCGAGCCTGTTTTAATTTGCTTAGTTTAATTAGTTACCTCATTTAATTTATGGGACTTTATTTAAGGAATGTGTGAGATAGGTGTTGCTGTCAGCATCTTATAGATAAGGATTCAGAGTGAGAATCAGAGTCACTTCTTGGCTTCCTAAGATCTCGCAGGTAGTAAGCAGCAGAGCCAGGAGTCAGGTCCATGCTGCTCAGGACTCCTGCCTTTCCTGAAGGCTCTGACTGCCCCTTAGTTATCCGTCATGCCTTCATTCCATTCCTCACTCCTGTTGCCCGAGGTGGTAGAGTTAGGGCTGGCCATCCCACCTTCAGGTGGTGAGAGACACGGCTGGTTAATGGCAGGCCAAGAAGGGTGATTTGGCAGGGACTAGGGATACAGCTGCTGGGGCATTAAAAAAAGATGTAGGGCTCCCATGTGCCTGAGGGCCTCTCCTAATGATGTCCCAGCATTCTCTTTGACATGGCTTTTTATGCCTACAAGAGCTTGGCATCTGCATAATTCTCATTGATTCCTTGAATCTCTGCATCTCGTGCGTAGTTTTACATTTTACCCTGTCTTGATTTGTATTATATTTCATTTGTCAGTGACAATGCATAACCAAGACTGATTGCCCTTTTGTGCTATTCTCCAAGCATGCCACACATGCTTCTGCACCTGGGACTAGGTGCTTGCTCTCTCCTCTGCCCGGAACACATGCGCCCAGATTTTTGTGGCTCGTACCTGTTAGAACTCCTGCTGCATCCAGCTCCTGTACCCTGCTTCAGGCTTCTCCATGGCACAGAACACTTCTTGACATAAAGTAATAGTGCCTGTGAATAATGACTGCCAGTATCTCCTGCAAGCTTGCCTCCTCCTCAAGGATGGTGGCTTGGTTTTCTCAGCACTGTATCCTCAGGACCTAGAGCGGCAGTGGCAGCATGTTGCAGGTGCTCAGGAACTGTCTGTTGAGTTAATGCCCTGGGAGAAGTGCTTGAGAGGGCCAGTCAGTCCCTCAGCCTACTTGGGCTGCTGCAACAAAATGCCACAGACTGGGTGCCTTTAACTACGGGGATGTATTATCTCAGAGTTCTGGTGAGGGCTCTCTTCCTGGCTTGTAGACAGCTGCTTTCTTGCTGTGTTCTCACATGGTTCAACCATGGGGGGGGGTGCGGAATGGGGACATGGGGTTTCTCTGGTGTCTCATTTAATAAGGGTCCTAATCCCATCATCAGAGCCCTACCCTCATGACTTCATCTGGCACTAATCAACTCCCAAAGGTCCCATCTCCTAGCACCATTGCACTGGGATTTAGGGCTTCATTATGAATTGGGATGGCAGGACACATTTAGCCTTACAGGAGGTATTTCCTGATGAGCGCAAATTATTCCTTTGTAACTAGGACAGTCATGTAGTGGATGCCTGGACAAAAGAAGAGTCCTGCTGTGTTTCAGGGGAACAGTGCTCTCTGCTGAGACTCTTCCTGGTCCCCCATGTCCCCCTCTTGACCAATTCCACCCTCCCCGTAGCTTGTCATTTCAGCCAGTGTCTGGAGCACACAACTTCTTTGCTTGCAGGAAGCAAGATTCAGTCAAATTACCTCATGACCAAGAAGCTGAAGTGCGGGTAAAAAAGAGGAAGCTCTTTTTTACAGTAGAATGCCAAGTCATAATTGCAGAAGGAATGGTAGAATTAGAAAATCACCTCTTTTTAAGCATTCAGTATCAGGCAAGGATCATCAGATGCAGACAAGGATCATCAGTGAATGCTAAACCATCGGGCAAAAGATTGTGGGGGAGCAGAAGATTCTCACAGTGCCACAGTATCACCTCACAGATTGCTTATGAATTGCACAGGGAAATGTGCATTTGCAACAGCATGCTCTGGTTGCCACCACACTTACATCATAAATGAGACAAACTGGCATAATGAGGATGTCTAAGCAGTCCTTGCCGAAAACGTTTAACCTATTAACCTGAATCTAATCATGATGAAACAGTCAGATACATTCAGATTGTGGGACATTTCATAAAACACCCAGATGGACCCTACAAACATGTCAAGATCATAAAACACAAAAACACAGGAGCATACTGTTCTAGATTTTTTTTTTTTTTTTGAGTTGGAGTCTCACTCTGACTTAGGCTGCAGTGGTGTGCTCCTGGCCACCGCAGCCTCGACCTGCTGGGCTCAGGCGATGCTTCTACCTCAGACTTCCAAATAGCTGGACCTATAGGCACATACCACCACACCCAGCTAAATTTAAAAAAATTTTTTTAAATTGTAGAGAGGAGGTCTCACCAACTTGCCCAGGCTGTTTTTGAACCCCTGGGCTCAGGTAGTCCTCTCATCTCCACCTTCCAAGGTGCTGGGATTATAAGTGTGAGCCACTGCACCTGACAGACTGTTCTAGATTAAAGGAGGCCAAAGAGACACGACCACTGAATAACAGTTTGTGGTCATGATTGAATTCTATACTAAAAAACTACCAAGTGTAAAGGACATTTCGGAGACAAGTGGGGTAGTTTGATTTGGGCTATATATTAACGTCACATATTGTTAACAGTGGTGATGGTATTGTGATTAAGTAGTAAGTATTGTTTCTGGAATAATCATTGAAGTATCTAGGGGTAAAGAGTCATGTGTGGACATTTAGCTCTTAAATGGCTTGGAACATGTGTTTGTAAACAGACAGAGGGCATGTGGCAAAATGTTAAGAACTGACTAAATCTAAGTGAAGGATCTGTGGTGTTCATTGTGCTGTTCTTTCAGTGCTGTTCTTTCAGCTCTAAGTTTGGAAATCTCAAAGTAGAAGAATGGAATTAGAGATAACTGAAGGGAAACTCGAAGAAGGTCAAAGCCTGGCCTGGGAAGAGGCCACAGGCAGGTTGCTCGTGCAGACTGACCCTGGCCTGCGCCCCACCCACCCTCCCCGGTGCTCGTGCTCTCTTGGTGTGCTTTGGCCCCTTTTTCTGCTTGCAGCCACTTTTTCCTCTTTCCCGCAGGCTTCCTAGCAACCTCTCTCTTTCAGTAGCACTCCAGCCAACTTGGCCTCCCAGTTCCAGAATTCCTGAGAGAAGGGGAAGTAATCCACCAGCCAGGGCACCCGGTTGCCAACTAGCAATGTGTGGGCTGCCTTATGCCAGATGCCCATCCATAAGCTAGGCTGCTGTGGAGCGTGGCCATGGTGTGGCGTGTGGCCATGTAGGTCTGCCCTTGCATGGAGGCTGAGGGCCATGGCAGGTGCAGAGCACAAAACCCCAAACAAGTCTAGTACTTTTTTTGGTGGGCACGATCTATACCCCTTTTTTCTGATCATATAAGTAATAAATGTTCATCATAAAAATGTAGATGATAATATCGAGTATTTATGAGGCATTGATAGAGAGCCTGGGCTGAGGGCCAGGACTGGCTGAATTCAAAGCACAACGACCAACACTTACTGTGTGTCCTTAAATAAATGGCTTCAGCAATCTGTGCCTGGTATACTCACACACCAGAAGAGGTGAGAACGGTACCAGCTTGATATGGTGGTTGTGAGAACGAAATACACATGATATAATCTCTTAAAAGTGTTCACTGCCATTATTATTCCTAAAAGAAATTTAGTATAATCCCACATTCTGGTATGTTTCTTCCCTGTTTTCCTCTAATATTAGGACTGTTAATGTATACTTTAAAAAATATGTATATTTGTTTTGTTTTCTTCTCATGTAACACTGTATCATATTTTTCCTGTCATATGCTTCTTTGAAGCGTTAACTTAAAGCGCAAGGTATTCCATAAAGTGGATATTCTGCTGTGTTTTCTTTACAGCTTCAGAAGAGGAGCTCCCCCAAGACACGAGGGCCGGGCTCCCCCCAGGGGAAGGGATGGTTTTCCTGGTCCTGAAGACTTTGGTCCAGAGGAGAGTTTTGATGCTTCTGATGAAGCGGCCCGAGGACGCGATCTCAGAGGTCGAGGTCGAGGTACCCCACGAGGTGAGTGAGCACTGAGGCTAGTGGGTCTGGAGGGTAGGGTGGCAGAGTCAGTGGCTGTGAACACACCTGAGACAGCCTGTGAGTGTAGTGTTGTCTTCTTGTTGTACAGGAGGAAGGAAGGGCTTGCTTCCCACTCCTGATGAGTTCCCTCGCTTTGAAGGAGGACGGAAACCTGACTCCTGGGATGGAAGCAGAGAGCCAGGTGAGGAAAAACCAATTGTGGGTAGCTTATGGTGACTCTAGCGCAACAGGTCATAAAATAGGGTTTGAGGGCCCTCCCAGTGGTCTGCTGGGTCCTGTCTTCTTCACCTTAGATCTCCTTGGAAGACTGGATGGTTTCCGTGTCCTTCGTGGCCAGCATCTGACCTCAGCATACTGAATGCAGAGCAGAGGAAGAATCCAGCTTCCTTCCGTTAAGACAGACATTACAGGAATTTGTCTCAGTATAAAACAGTACCACTCTTTTCACTAAATTGTTTTATTTTTGAAAAGTAAATTTAATGTTCTAAGTCTTAATTGCTAATGTGGTAAATATTAGATTTAACTTTCATCAACAAAATCTCTTTGGGGTCCTCAATAATTTTTAAGAATGTAAAGATGTCCTGACACTAAAATGTCTGAGGACCACTTCGCTGGACCATACCAGCCTCCTCTTATCTTGGGAAGATCATAGACTTCTAATCTCAACTTATTTATTTATTTGTTTTTGAGTTGGGGTCTCACTCTGTCAGCCAGGCTGGAGTACGGTAGTGTGATCGTGGCTTAACACAGCGTGGACCTCCTTGGCTCAGGCAATCCTTCTGCCTCAGCCTCCTGAGTAGCTGGGACTACAGGCGTGTACCACCATGCCTGGCTAATTTTTCAATTTTTTTGTAGAAATAAGGTCTCACTGTGTTGCCCAGTCTAGTCTCAAACTCCTGGGCTCAAGTGAGCCTCCCGATGTGGTCTCCCAAAGTGCTGGGGTTCCAGGCATGAGCCACCATGCCTGGCCACTTGGCCTTTCTATGCATTCACGGTGACCTACATTCTGGCTTGTGGTGAGTGTTCAGGAAGTGTTTTTAGCATGGATGAGTGATGGTTTTTAAGTTGATCTGCATTCTCAACAGTTTGTTTCTACCTGCTATGGGTTGCACTGTACTTTACTGTAAGGAGATTGTGTTTCTTACTTCAGGGCCTGGTCATGAACATTTCCGTGATGCTCCCCGCCCTGATCATCCCCCGCATGACGGTCATTCCCCAGCCAGCAGAGAGCGCTCTTCTTCCCTCCAAGGCATGGACATGGCATCCCTACCACCTAGAAAGCGCCCCTGGCATGATGGGCCAGGCACTTCTGAGCACAGAGAGATGGAGGCCCCAGGGGGCCCTCCTGAGGACCGAGGGGGCAAAGGTAAGAGGAGCCAGAGGTACAGCTGGAGAGCTACAAGGTCCGACAGAGGCCCAGGCTGTGCAGAGGCACCCGCTCCCAAATGCGGTGCAAGTGCTGGGCAAGCTGTCACCGGGTGCTTCCAGGAGTCCCTGCTCACGCAACGTTTTGCTTCAGCCCCCTGCCAAGGTGTCCCAGCACAGTCTCTACTAGGCTTGCTCTCTGATTGGAGGGTGGGTGGGGAAGAGTGGGCAGGGAAGAGTGTCGGTCCTCTCCTGCGTTCTGGTTGCTTGTTTCAGCTTGGGCCCAGGAACATTTCTTGTGCCCAGTTACAAAGACTTTGGGAAACGTGGTCTGCAGGGGGTGTTTCCAGGGGTGCAGTCAGTTATCTCTACAACCTGGAACTCTGGATCTTTATTTTATAGGCATCACTAGCTATGAGCAAGGAGCAGTTGCCACCAAAGGCTGACTACAGCTCCGGTTGCAGGGCAGGCTGGGCATGTGGCGTGGTCTGGAGACTGCTTGGAAGACAACTGCCTGTGTGCCCAGCTCATGCTCCGCTCCCAGGTTGACTGCTTTGTGTGTACAGTCCTTCTGTAAGAGGGCCACCTTTCATTCCTGATAGTTGTTTGGTTTTTCTCAGAGCAAAACCCCAGAAATTACCTTAGGCGTCACTTGGACACAACTTATGACTAGTTGGTATGCTGTGACCTTGGCTGACGTTTCATGGGCACTCAGGACACCGTGTCAGCCCCCTGGGCAAGCACATGTGGTAGTGTGGAAATGACATGGGTGCTGACAACTGCTTAGTCCAGGTACCCTCAGGTGGGCCTAGCTGCACTTTATAAGAAAAGAAGCTAGCCGGGCTCGGTGGCTCAGCCTGTAATCCTGCGCCTTTGGGAGGCTGAGGTGAGTGGATTGCCTGAGCCTGCGGGTTCGAGACCCGCCTGGGCAGGCGAAACCTCATCTCTACAATAAAATCAAAAACTTA
>NW_007095677.1:171985-172945 GCF_000164805.1 Carlito syrichta
GTGATAGCGCGTGCCTGTAGTTCCAGCTACTTGGAAGGCTGAGGCGGAAGGGTCGCCGGAGCCCAGCAGGTCGAGGCTGCGGTGGCCGGGAGCGGCCACTGCACTCCAGTCTGGGCAACAGAGTGAGACTCCACCTCAAAAAAAAAGAAAAGAAGCTAAGAGTGTTACTTTGACTGGCTCTTCTAACTTTATCTCAGGTAGGTTCAAATTCCTTTCCAGGCTGAGCTCGGTGGCTCAGCCTGTAATCCTAGCACTTTGGGCGACAGGTGAGTGGATTGCCTGAGCCCGCAGGTTCAAGACCAGCCTGGGCAACTCGGGGAGACCTCATCTCTACAATAAATCAAAAAAATTAGCCGGGTGTGGTAGTACCTGTAGCTCTGGCTACTTGGAAGGCTGAGGCAGAAGGATCGCCAGAGCCCCCAGGGACGCTGGGATGGCCATGAGTGTGCCACTGCGATCCAGCTTGGGCGACGGAGTGACTCCAACTCCAACTCCAAAAAAAAGATTCCTTTCCAAAATATAAGACAAAATAAAGTTGGCAAGCCTTCTGAGAGTGCATTATGGAAGATGTGACTAAATCCTATCATTTCATGATTAAAAAAAATTTAAAGATAGAATTTTAGTAATACCTAAATGCACGCACGCATGTGTGTGTGTGTACGCAAGTTTGAAGCAAGTTAAACTGTCCCTGGGAGAAAGAACCTGAAAGGCAGCGTTTTGTGGGGGGTTTTATACTTTTATTTTTTTCAAGAAATATTTTAGTTCACAATAAAAGGGAGCCAAAAGTGCCCCCATATCGTGGAACAGTCACAATAAACACTTATCCTGGCTGGAGCACTTGTCATTAGCATCAGCAGCAGTTACTTCCAGAGTCATGTCAGTGCTTTTTAAACCTTCCCTCAAGCTGGGCTTGGTGGCTCAGCCTGTAATCCCGTGCTTTGGGAGGCCGAGGTGAGTGGA
>NW_007095677.1:172965-177337 GCF_000164805.1 Carlito syrichta
CAGGAGCGGCCACTGCACTCCAGTCTGGGTAACAGAGTGAGACTCCAACTCAAAAAAAAATATCTTCCCTCAAAACACCCCACTGCCATCAGAGGCTTCTCATTGTCTAGAGACATAGCCTAGTTTGTGTGGTCTCCCTGAAGGTGCTCCGTGCTCATCTCTCATGTGGCCCTGGGGACATGGGTATAGTTTATGCTTAAGGCCATGGCCATGAACCAGGATGGGAAGGAGGTGGTGGTCAGGAAGGTGCCGACCACCATTTTTGTGCCATTAATACTGCCAGTCTCCCCAGCACCTCCCAGAAGTGGCCCACTGTCACCAGAGTAAATGTCTGCACCAGGAGTTAACTGACAAACGGTCACGAATGCAAAAGGTCACATGTGAAATCTGTGTTTCATTTCAGGCCGAGGGGGCCCAGGACCTTCCCAGAGAGTGCCAAAATCTGGGCGTTCCAGCTCTTTGGATGGAGATCATCACGATGGATACCACAGAGATGAACCTTTTGGGGGCCCTCCAGGCAGTGGCACCCCTTCTCGAGGAGGCCGGAGTGGCAGCAACTGGGGTAGAGGGAGTAACATGAACTCTGGCCCGCCGAGGCGAGGATCTTCAAGGGGAGGTGGAAGGGGTCGGTAGAAGTTGGGGCTGAGCACCTACCCCTGGGCCTCTCTGGACAGTATTTAAGAGCTTGTGGACAAGGAAGCCTGTACCATCGTAGCCCTGAATTCCTTTCTGGGGCGGCTAAATCCCAGGAGCCCCCAGTGACATCTTCAAGATGAAGAGACTGCTGCCAACTACCCAGAGTAGCTGGCCTTATTTTGTCCTGTCCACCCTCATTTCCCAACTCCCATGTTGTTTTGTGAAGATAAAGGCTGGAATTTTTTTTTAAGTGTCACGAGACATGGAGCACCTCCACGAATTTAAGTTCATGTCCGTTGGAAATTTGTTTCTATATGTACAGTTTGTCAGAGAAAAAACATTAAGTTGTTTTTGTATGAATACAGAATGTGATTTACGCAAGAATTAACAGAAACCAGCTAGTCGTGAAGTGCTTGCCTCAAGGAAATGCTTTTCTCCATGCCTTGACCTGCAGAGGGTAATCATGAGCCTTATCTTCGTCAGTCTCACCTGTAAACTTTGTTTTCCAACAAATCCTTATCTAGCCATTCTGGCCCACTATTTTTGATAGAGTGAGGAATACTTGAAGACTACCCTCATGTAGTTTGAAGTAGGTTCAAAGCCTTAGTTAGACATGCTCTGACAGAAAATTAGACTGAAGAAAAACTTAAGTTTTACAGTTGTTCAACTAAGGTCTCTCCCTGGGGTATATCTAGTGAACACATTTTAGATTTGAATTGCCTTGTTTTGATCAGGAGCTTAATATAAGCCATAAATTAATTTCACATACCCTTTTGATAAGTTTTTTTTTTTTTTGAGTTGGGGAGGTCTCAGGCTGGAGTGTGGTGGCATGATCATGGCTTGCCACAGCCTCATTCTGGGTTTGGGTGACCCATCCTCCAGCCTCAGCCTCCCGAGTAGTAGGCATGTGCCACCCTACCCAGCTAATTTTTTGATCTTTTTTGTGGAGATGAGGTCGCGCTATGTTGCCTCAAACTCCTGGGCTCAAGTGATTCTCCAACCTTGGCCTCCCAAAGTGCTGGGATTATAGGTGTGAGCCACCATGCCCAGCATCCTTTTGATAACTTTAAATCGCCTCACCCAAGTTGAAAAGGAGTGGGCCAAAATCTCAAAACAATTTTGCAAAACTTAAAACTTCCTCTTCTGTATTCGCTATGTGGAAATACCCATGTTAAGACAGAGGATAGTTCCAACTCACAGTAACCCAGAAAGTTCTTGTGCGTGGCAAATTCCGTTTTAAATAAATGTAACATTTGGTCCAGTTTGGAAGCCAGAAATTCAGTTTGAAATATCCCACAATACTTTCTATTCCAACCCTTATTTTGTTTTAATAAGAAAGCTTGTATTACTACGAGGACAGTCCTATGGCCACCCTCACATCTCATTACATTGACAGCTTCAGTGTCCTTGACAAATGTAGTGGTGCTGGAAGTCTCTGGTTGTTTAGAAAAGGGATACTGACTTAGTTCAACAGTATATAAAAATCTCTTCACTGATTCTTTATGAATGGGCAAATGCTGTTATTTCTGTGGAATGAGATGTTGACCACACAACTACTTTTTGGGGTATGAGAACTTAGACAAGTAATTTTTTTTAAATGTGAAATCAAAAACATTAACAGCCCACCATAAACACGCTTTTAGGGTACTCAAGACTGTGTTAGGTTGTGGATATTCTTTACTTGCCCTTCACTGGTGTAGCTTAAAAAGAGAAACTGCAATCAGAGTTCAAGAACCTTTTTTTTTTCTTTTTTGAGTCAGAGTCTCATTCTGTCACCCAGGCTGGAGCGCAGTGGCACGCTCATGGCCACCATGGCCTCGACCGCTGGGCTCAGGTGATCTTTCTGACTCAGCCTTCCCAGTAGCTGGAACTATAGGCATGTGCCACCGTGCCTGGCTAATTTTTGGATTTATTGTAGATATGAGGTCCCACCATGTTGCCCAAGTTGGTCTAGAACTTGTGGGCTCAGGCAGTCCTCTCACCTCTGCCCCCCAGTGTTCAGATTACAGGCGTGAGCTACCATGCCCCGGTCAGAGTCCAAGAATCTAAAAAAGGATTTGGAAACCAAACCCATATCCAGATGGCTGTTTTCTGATTCATGTGAGAAAATTTTTATTAACATCTTAGGCCGTAACATTTAAAAAAGTCTCCATGTTATACATTCATTAACCACTTAGGAGAGACACACACCCAAAGCATTTTAAAGCATCACTGTCAAGATACTAGATATTGAGCTTTGAATTTCGCGAAAACTTGATTATCAATGTTTGAACTTAACAGAAGTAAACACTGTAAAAGCTATGCAAATTCTAGAGAAACTGAGAATGAGAACACAAATTCAACTAGAGGACGAGAAAGCAGCCAATGGCACAAGTCCCTCCCGTTTAAAAAAGCAAACCACTCAAAATGCCGCACTTGCTCTCACAGGCGCCCTCTCGGGTGGGTCAGCCGAGTTACTGGCAGAACAAGGCAGTGTCCTTTGCACACACTAAGCCTGAGGTGTGGACGGTGCCACTGGCCTGGGAACACGCATTGTGGGGTTGGAGCACGAAGCATTGCTCCTTTGCTCCATGACATCCTGTTAAGGCAGCACCGGAGTCCAGCCCGGAAGACAGGTATTTTCACATTGTGCAAGCCAGTGCGCAGAAAGGTGGTCCTCGACTTTGGCTGAACATGGAATCGTCTGGGGAGCTTCAAAAAGTGCTGATGCCTGGGTCGCCGTTCCTGGAGACGCTGACCGCACGGATGTGAGGTGTGGCTCTTCAGCAACTGCTGTGCAGCCCAGCTGAGAGCCCTGGCACAGAGTCTGCGAATTCTAAGTACATTTTACATGCTACTTTATAGCTACTGGCAAGACATAGATTTCTCAATTCCTCAGAATGTTCGGCCTTTGCTTTCTGGCAATAAATTAGGGAAGGTAAAAGTAAGTGCTGAACCTAAATGAAGTTAGCAACCAGATAGGAAAAGCAACTTAAGATCAACTGCAAATGATAAACGACGGTTTAAAAACACCCGTAAATTTTTTGGTGAAAAAAATCAGAGCTTGTAGAAATCCATGGTTTCCGTCCGAGGTGGGAATTCTGGGTGTAGAATTATTTTCCTGTCTCCCAGGATGTCCTCGCTCACGTGCACCTTCCTGGACATCACGCTTCTTGGGGCCGAAAAGTTATTTTGGTCCACGGCTTTCATTGTCGAATAAGGACTATTCTGACTTCCACGCTATAAGGCACCTTGTTTACAATTTCTTTAGCTGCAGAAAAAGCCCAAGATAAGCCATGTGAACTAAGTTCAGGGCTGCTTCGCGAGTCGGCGTCCCGCCCTGTCGCCCAGGCTGGAGTGCAGGGCGCGCTCGGCCGCCGCCGGCTTCGGCTCGGTTTCGTCCGGGCCCCTTCGGATTCGATCACGCCGAGAAACGAGGCACGGCGGCTCCCGAGTCTCACGTGTGGCCAAGGCCGACCCCGCCACGGAGCCGCGCTTTCCGAGAGCCGTGGCGTCCTCTCCGCTCGCGGGGACGGCGCTCAGCGCCGGGCAACTCCGGCGGCGACAGGGCCTGTGCGTGCGGAGCGCCTGGCCCCGCAGCCGCTCCGAGCCCGAGGCGGGCGGCCTCCGGGCGCCGGCTCCTCACACCGGCAGCGCCCCGGCCAGCCCCGCGCCGCGCCCCAGGCGGCCCAGCGCCAGCCGCAGCGCCGCGGCCCCGCCCCAGGGCAGCAGCTCCAGCAGCGCCGCCAGCAGCGCG